>NW_026900724.1:0-210089 GCF_033783945.1 Neopsephotus bourkii
AAAGCTCCACAACAACAACAATGATAAGATAAAATAACAAGGGAAAAGAATACGATACCACCCGCCAAAAAATGAGTCCGACCCAGAAGACACCCTGTCCTTCTGGGTAACTCTCCGTTACATCCTGGACATGACATGCTGTGGTATGGAATACCTCTTTGGTCAGTTTGGGTCAGGTGTCCTGTCTATGCTTCCTCCCGGCTTCCCCTCCTCCCTGACAGAGCATGAGGCTCACAAAGTCCTTGGCCAGACCAAAGCATAATTGTTATCAGCTCTATTGCCAAGCCGAAAGTCAAAACACAGCACTGCACCAGCTACCAAGAAGGAGAAAAATGACTGCTACTGCTAAACCCAGGACAGACAGCCATGAGGTATTTGAGAATTACAGTATTGGAATCTTAAATGATAAGTGTGTATGCTGTAGAACTGAGTAGGGTAATTCCATGTAACAGTTCTTATATATGTATCCAAACGTGGTGACTGGTTGCTTACTTGCTGATATGCCTCTGCTATCTCAAGTTTTTGTTTAATGTCAGGCTTACAAAGTGGCTTTGGAGAGTTTAGGCCATTGTGAATATGCGCTGAAGGCTGGCTTCCACTTGAACCCAAAAGCTATTGAAGCAAGTCTTCAGGTAGGATCTGCTGAACTTATTCTCTCTTTCATCTATCCTCACCTTGAAAATAACTTTTTAAAACATATAAATTGGACTCATATTAGGATTTTCTAATTTCTTCATTTCTTGTAATGGATCTGTGTTATGTCCCAGGGTTGTTGCAGTGAAGCTGAAGCCCAGCAAACAGGAAGGAGACAGACTCCTCCTCAGCCCATTCAGTCTGAACTGCCCACTGTTCCTGTTCAAATAGGATCACATTTTCTGAAAGGAATATCCTTTAATGAGTCTGCAGCAGAAAACCTAAAGCTGAAAACGGTAATAACCTGTATCTAACCACAGGAGTGAATTGTAAAAAGAAACAACACAAACAAAAACCCAAACTTGAATCCCTTAAAATCCAGAGAACAACTGCAGTAGAATTTCAGTGCCAAACTTGTATTTAAAAGTACATAGTTTTAGCCTGACTTCCTGTGGAAGCAAGATCTTGATAACATTGTAGGTACACACCTGCTTCTGATAATGTTTTAATCACCAGGGCAAGTTTAGTTCTATATGAGAGATACATAGAAATCTGGGAGGCATTGAAGCTTCTGTGAACTTTTTGAAAATAGATGGGTTAGGTATCCAGAAGTGGAGGGGAAGGTGAGGCCTTGCTAATGGTCGTCAGAGCACTTATTGTCTTAGGTGCCAAAATAAGTCAGGCCCAGCCTAGTGCTGGGAGGTGGGAGGTATGTTTAAAAAAAAAAAATTGGAACAAAGCTCTTCTTGATGTCTTTTTAGAAACTTTAATCAACTGTTAAAAATTGTGGAGAAAACTCTATTTTCAGTATGAAGGAATGGAAAATATGTCCATGCATTCAGAAGTGATTTGGGCAATTTAAATCAGCATTTTCATATTTATTTATTTATTTATTTATTTATTTAATAAACCCAGTTCCTTGTTCCTGGAAGAATAGTAACAATCCATTGCTCAAAATGCTGCTGTTCTGCTGTCTTTGCAGTGCTTTTTGTAGTTTTAGAATCATAGAATCATAGAATAGTTAGGGTTGGAAAGGACGTTAAGATCATCAAGTTCCAACCCCCCTGCCATGGGCAGGGACACCTCGCTCTAAACCATGTTACCCAAGGCCTCGTCCAACCTGGCCTTGAACACTGCCAGGGATGGAGCATTCACAACCTCCCTGGACAACCTATTCCAGTGCCTCACCACCCTAACAGGAAAGAATTTCCTCCTTATATCCAATCTAAACTTCCCCTGTTTAAGTTTAAACCCCATACCCCTTGTCCTATCACTACAGTCCCTAATGAAGAATTCAGCATCCCTATAGGCCCCCTTCAGATACTGGAAGGCTGCTATGAGGTCTCCACGCAGCCTTCTCTTCTCCAGGCTGAACAGCCCCAACTTTCTCAGCTGATCTTCATATGGGAGGTGCTCCAGTCCCCTGATCATTCTCGTGGCCCTCCTCTGGACTTGTTTCAACAGATCCATGTCCTTTTTATGTTGAGGACACCAGAACTGTACACAATACTCCAAGTGAGGTCCCACAAGAGCAGAATAAAGGGGCAGGATCACCTCCTTGGACCTGCTGGTCACACTCCTTTTGATGCAGCCCAGGAAACGGTTGGCTTTCTGAGCAGCAAGCGCACACTGCAGCCAGCTCATGTTCATTTTCTCATCCACCAGCACCCCCAAGTCCTTCTCTGCAGGGCTGCTCTGAATCTCTTCTCTGCCCAGCCTGTAGCTGTGCCTGGGATTGCTCTGACCCAGGTGTAGGACCTTGCACTTGGCATGGTTAAACTTCATGAGGTTGGCATCAGCCCACCTCACAAGCATGTCAGGGTCCCTCTGCATGGCATTCCTTCCCTCCAGCATATCAACCGAACCACACAGCTTGGTGTCATCGGCAAACTTGCTGAGGGCGCACTCAATCCCACTTTTTATGTCAGCGACGAAGATGTTAAACAAGACTGGTCCCAACACCGATCCCTGAGGGACACCACTTGTAACTGGTCTCCAGCCGGACATTAAGCCACTGACCATAACTCTTTGTGTGTGGCCATCCAGCCAGTTCTTTATCCACCGAGTGGTCCATTCATCAAATTGATGTCTCTCCAATTTAGAGACAAGGATGTCATGTGGGACAGTGTCGAATGCTTTACACAAGTCCAGATAGATGACATCAACTGCTTTACTGCTGTCCATCAGTTCTGCAGCCCCATCATAGAAGGCCACCAAATTGGTCAGGCAGGATTTCCCCTTGATGAAGCCATGCTGGCTGTCACCAAGCACCTTGTTGTTTTTCATGTGCCTTAGCATGCCTTCCAGGAGAATCTGCTCGAAGATTTTGCCAGGCACAGAGGTGAGACTGACTGGCCTGTAATTTCCCGGGTCATCCTTTTTCCCCTTCTTGAAAATGGGGGTTATATTTCCCTTTTTCCAGTCGTCGGGAACTTCACCTGACTGCCATGATTTTTCAAATATGATGGCCAGCAGCTTAGCATCTTCATTCGCCAGCTCCTTCAGGACCCGCGGATGGATTTCATCAGGACCCATGGACTTGTGCACGTTCAGATTTTTAAGATGGTCTCGAACCAATTCCTCTCCTGCAGTGGGCCCAAGGTCTTCATTCTCACAGTCCCTGCGTCTGCCTTCCAAGACTTGGGTGGTGCGGTCAGAGCCTTTGATAGAGAAGACTGAGGCAAAGAAGTCATTCCGAACCTCAGCCTTCTCCAAACTGTTCTGCAAGTTAAGCAAAAATACTCTTTTATTACTTTGGAGGTGCATTGTGTTCCAAATAGCAGAATGTTCTTCTATATTTCTGTTCTGCAGTTGAGCTATTCTAGTTATACAAGACTGTTCAGAGGTAACAGATGCTGCAGTTGTCAGAAAAGCGTATAGAATAGTGCTAAGTACTTGTGGAAGCACTGGTGTTAACATTTCTGAATTGTGTGTTTAGTATGACAAAGTGTTCATTTTTTCAGCATGCGATGCTGCAGTTGATTAAGGAAGCCGGATGCCATAATGGACTTACACCATGGGATGACTCTCCTGTTACTGAAGTACTAAATCAGGTTTGCCCTTCCACTTGGCGAGGAGCCTGCAAAACTGCCGTACAATTGTTGTTTGGCCAAGCTGGACTGGTAAGTGACTATGAATTAGATTTGTTGGGGGAGAGGGGCACTGATCCATCCCAAAACTACCAGTTAGATGCCAGCACCTGTAATGAATGCTCAGAGCGATGCAGAGCTATGTCAGCCACTCTTGCCAATGAGACAGCTTTATTTGGAGCTCTGCTCAGATGCCTCTGTACAAATGCCCATAGTGTGGAGAATAAACGAGGAATTAGATTCTGTTGGAATCACAGAAACATGGTGGAATGGCTCCTATGACTGAGTGTTGGATTAGAAATGTTATAGGCTCTTGAGGAAAGACAGACCAGGCAGATGGCGAGGGGGAGTAGGTATTTATGGCAATGATAGCCTGGAGAGTATGGAACTCTGTATGGGGACAGGTGATGAGTAAAGAGAGAGCTTGTGGGTCAGGGTCAAAGGGAAAACTGCAATCGGGGACATGACTGTGGGGATCTGCTACAGGCCACCTGATCAAGAGGACTCTGTGGATGAAGCTCTCTATAGGCAGATAGGAGCAGCCTCCCATTCGCAGGACCTTGTCCTCATGGGGGACTTCAACCACCTTGATATCAGTTGGAGGAACGGTACTGCCCGTCACAAGCAATCTAGGAAGTTATTTGATTGCATGGAAGACAACTTTCTCTTGCAAGTAATAGAGGAGCTGACAAGGTGAAGTGCCATGCTTGACCTCGTGCTCACCAAAAGGGAAAGGCTGGTGGGGAATGTGATGCTCAGAGGCATCATTGGTTGCAGTGATCACAAGACAGTGGAATTTGGGATCCTCAGGTCACTGAGAAGAGCAGGGATCAAGCTCACTGTCCTGGACTTGAAGGGAGCAGACTCTGGCCTCTTCAGGAACCTGCTTAGTAAGGTTCTGTGAGATAAAGCTCTAGAGGGCAGGGGGGCCCTAGAATATTGGTTCATATTCAGTGATCACCTGCTTCAAGCATATAAGTGTTGTGTCCCAACAAGAAGGAAATGGGGCAAGAAGCCCAGGAGACCTCCTTGGATGGATAAGGAGCTGCTGAGGAAATTTCGAGGGGAAAAAAGAAGCTTGTGGATGGTGGAAGTGAGGACAGGTGGCCTGGGAAGAATACAGGGAAGCTAAGATCAGCTAAGGAAAGCTAAGGCCCAAATAGAACGGAGTCTGGCCAGGGATGTCAGAGATAAGAGAAAAGGCTTCTATAGTGTCATGGTTTAAGGCCAGCCAGTAACTCAAAACCATGCAGCTGCTTGCTCACTCCCTCCGTCTTTCCCTCTACTACCTGAGGGATGGGGAGGCAAACCAAAAGAATGTAAATCCCACGGGTTCAGATAAGAACAGTCCAGTAACTAAGGTATAATACAAAATCACTACTGCTACCACCAATAATAATAATGATGATGAGGGAAATAACAAGGGGAGAGAATCTGGTTGTTCACCATCATCCGGCAGATACCCAGCCTGACCTGAGCAGCGATCTGTGCCTACTGGGTAACTGCCCCCAGTTTATATACTGAGCATGACATACTGTGGTATGGAATACCCCTTTGGCTAGTTTGGGTCAGGTGTCCTGTCTTTGCTTCCTCGCGGCTTCCCATGCCCCTCCTCAATAGCACAGCATGTGAGACTGAAAAGTCCATCATTGGGGTAAGCATTACTTATCAATAACTAAAAGCACTGGTGTGTTATCAGTGTTGTTTCTAGACTGAAGTTGAAAACATAGCAATGCACCAGCTACGAGGAAGGATAAAAATGACTGCTGCCGCTGAACCCAGGACATACAGGTATGTTTCTAACAAAAGACAGACTGGGGATAATGTTGGCTCTGTCTGGAAGGAAATCAAAGAACTGGCTTCCCTGGATTTGGAAAAGGCTGAGGTTCTCAATTACTTCTTGCCTTAATCTTCACCAGCAAGTGATCTGACCATGCTGCCCAAGTCTTGGAAGGCAGATGCAGCAACTGTGAGAATGAAGATCTTGGGCCCACTGTAGGAGAAGATCAGGTCTGAGATCATCTTAAGGACCATGGGACCTGATGAAATCCATCCGTGCATCCTGAAAGAGCTGGCAAATGAAGTTGCTAAGCCACTGTCCATCATATTTGAAAAATCATTGCAGTCAGGTGAAGTTCCCAACAACTGGAAAAAGGGAAATATAACCCCCATTTTCAAGTAGGGGAAAATGGAAGACCTGGAAACTACAGACCAGCCAGTCTCATCTCTGTGGAGACCAGTAACAAGTGGTGTCCCTCAGGGACTGGTGTTGGGACCGGTCTTGTTCAACATCTTTGTCAGCAACATGGACAGTGGGATTGAGTGCACCCTCAGCAAGTTTGCTGATGACACCAAGCTGTGTGGTTCGGTTGATATGCTGGAGGGAAGGAATGCCATTCAGAGGGATCTTGACATGCTTGTGAGGTGGGCTGATGCCAACCTTATGAAGTTTAACCATGCCAAGTGCAAGGTCCTACACCTGGGTCGGAGCAATCCCAGACACAGCTACAGGTTGGGCAGAGAAGAGATTTAGAGCAGCTCTGCAAAGGACTTGGGGATATTGGTTGATGAGAAGATGAATATGAGTCAGCAGTGTGCACTTGCAGCCCAGAAAGCCAACCGTTATCCTGGGCTGCATCAAAAGGAGCATGACCTGCAGGTTGAAGGAGGTGATCCTGCCCCTCTACTCTGCTCTCGTGAGACCTCACTTAGAGTATTCTGTACAGTTCTCGTGTTCTCAACCTAAGAAGGACATGGTACTGTTGGAACAAGTCCAGAGGAGGGCCATGAGGATGATCAGGGGACTGGAGTACCTCCCTTACGAAGATAGTCTGAGAAAGTTGGGGCTGTTCAGCCTGGAGAAGAGGCAGCTTCGTGGAGACCTCATAGCAGCCTTCCAGTGTCTGAAGGGGGCCTATAACGTACTCAGGTGGGACTCTTCATTAGGGACTGTAGTGATAGGACAAGGGGTAACGGGTTAAAACTTAAACAGGGTAAGTTTAGATTGGATAAAAGGAAGAAGTTCTTGACTGTGAGGGTGGTGAGGCACTGGAATGGGTTGCCCAAGTTGTGAATGCTCCATCCCTGGTGGTGTTCCAGGCCAGGTTGGACAGAGCCTTTGGTGACATGGTTTAGTGTAAGGTGTCTCTGCCTATGGCAGGGGGGTTGGAACTTGATGATCTTAAGGTCCATTCCAACCCTAACTATTCTCTGATTCTAAATATTAATAAGTACAAGAACTAGAAAAAAGGCTATGGTTAAGTGGGATTGTGTCTTCACCTGCCATAGTTTGTGCTAGGATGCTGGGAGCCAGAAGTAAGGTATGGGAAATGAGGACAAGAAAGGAACTGCTTCTCAGCAGCCCTGTAGGAATATGCTGTAACTCAGGAGTTCTTGGCTCCTGAGTGTCTACATGCGGAATGCCTTGGAGGATGCTGCACTTTCCACCATTTCCTTTCCAGGGTGTTTCATTTTTCTGCACACCCAAGTCCTGCCCTGATGAGATCTGGGGAGTGGCCCAAGGCACATTCAGACTCGGGAGTTTGAAAATATCTTGGTGTCCCCATCTAGACATAACTAGTTAGACCTGCTGGTAATTAATGTGGTGATGTTCTTCAGGTTTATAATAACATTTAGAGAGTTCTCAGCATAAAAGTTACACATTCCCCCAAATGACAGTGCTGATATATGTAATATTACTTGTGTTGATTCATGAGTGTCTCCAATGCTTTTTGCATGAACCTCAGGTTCTGAAAGTAGCAGGTTTCCATCTTCAAAGACACAGTAATGAACTACCCACATGACAAAATACTTGCCAGCCTTCTTTCCTTCGTTCATTCTCACTTTCATTTGTTGCATTCTGGAAGGGTGTGAGGGTTGAGTTTTTTCTTTATTAACTATGTGCCATAATTTTTTACGAGATTCAATTATGCTTCAATGTAGCCTCATGCAATGATGAGAAATTGTAATTTGCTTCTTTAAAGTATTGATTGGGTGGAAATGAGAGAGGAAGCACTTATAAAAGAAGAATGATAGATGTCTGATGCACAGGAACCTATCCTCTAAGCACCCACCAGGCAGGGAGAATGTGTTTATTTTATTTTGTGTATAACTCAGATAAATGAATCATGGGACAGTGTTATGTAGCATTTGCTTTACAGCTTTTAGAAATTGAGCTGTCTGTATTAGTTCAGAATTGTGTGTAAATTTGTCATTCAAATGCCCAATTTAAAAAAGAACATGACTTGACAGTCTTGCTATCTTTAGCCTATCTTGTGTACCTTTTAAGAACAAACGCATTAAGACTGGAAAGCACAATGAGATGACTTAGTTTGCTTGGTTATTTTAGGCCCCTGGTTTTTTTTTAACATAAGAAATATTTTTTTAAAGTGCAGGTTTTCAGTTTTTACCTTAGCATATATATATATATATTAAGAATTGTGTTTTCATATTTGGGAAGAAATCTCCATGCTTGAATAAGCAATGTATATTAAAATAGTTGAATTCAGAAGATGAGTACAAAAAAAATTTGAATTGGCGTAATGAAGAGAAGGTTTAATTGAGTCTCTAGCCATCCTGTTTTGTGCTAGTAAATCTTTCTGTGTAAAAACCATGCATTGCAAAGCCCTGAATCTTGTAGTAATGTTTATATCCAGATGTCATAACTGACCAAATGTTGAGAGATGTTGAAACTGGTTTTAAGGCAGAGGGAGGGGGATAGAGATGGGATGGACAGAAGATGACACCCCCAGCAAAGCCCAGACTATGAGCACTGCCATGCACCAGAAGCTTCTGTACATCTGCACAAATCAGAATTTTAGTTCTGATTTGCATGTCTGAGATGCAGACAGGATTTTTTTTTTCTTGGGAGCTAAGAACAATAATTCCTAAGATATCTCCTTACCCCAATTATAATTGCAATATATCTGAATTGCAGATTACCAAATTACCTAAAATTAAAATGGTACAAATACAAGGAAAAAGAGTAATGGAGTTGCCCTGTGTCCTGGGTTCAGCTGTAATAGGTATTTTTCTTTTTCTTAGTAGCTGGTGCAGTGCTGTGTTTTTTACTTTAGTCTGAGAACACTGCTGGTAACACACCAATGTTTTTAGTTGTTGCTAAGTAATGCTTACTCCAATCAAGGACTTTTCATTCTCATGCTCTGCCAGTGAGGAGGGGCAGGAGAAGACAGAAGGAAGCAGAGACAGGACACCTAGCCCAAACTAGCCAAAGGGGTATTCCATACCACAGCAAATCATGCCCAGTTTATAAACTGGGGGAATCACCTGGAAGGCCCAGATCGCTGCTCAGGTCAGGCTGTTTATCGGTCGGTGGGTGGTGAGCAGTTACATTGTGCATCACCTGTGTTTATTGTTTTCCTTTCCCCTTTTAGTTTTATATTCTCTCCCCTTGTTATTTCCCTTGTCATGTTTATTATTATTGGCGGTAGTAATAGTGGTTTTGTATTATACCTTAGTTACTGGACTGTTCTTATCTGAACCCGTGGGATTTACATTCTTTCGATTCTCCTCCCCATCCCTCTGGGAGCAGGGGGGAAGAAGGGGTGGAGTGAGCGAGCGGCTACATGGTTCTGAGTTACCAGCTGGGCTTAAACCATGACACCCTGTTATTAAGTATTTTCATAAGTGGATAATAGCATGATGCTTTGTTGGCATGCTTAGACATATTTTACAAGTTTGAATAAACTTGCATAAATGCTTAGAGTCAACTGGACGAAAACTAAGGCTTTATGCTAAAATACCTAAAAGGTAGGAAGTAATTATGCTTGAGTGTCATTGGATGGTTTTGTTAACGCAAGAGAGAGAAAAGACTCTCAGCATTATTAATATTTCACATATCTTCATAACCAGCAGTAGACAGCCAGTTAGAAGTAGAACCAGTGTAGGATGATCGCAAAAGAGCCAGTAATATCCCTTGAGACTTATTTATACCAGAGGACTTTAGCCATTTCAAGAATAAATAGTACAGCTAATCTGCTAGTCACTGAAGCAAGAACTGCTGACAGCTGCCAAAAAGCTCCTGGTTCAGCATGACCAAAATAGGAGATTATGAAAACGATCAAAAAGGCTGACCTGTGCAGACTGGGCAACAACAGAAAGCATGAAACAAATATGGAACTGGTATTAAAGTTTAAATGAAGCTGAAGTGAATCCATTCCTCCGCTATTCCATAAAAAGAAAGATTGATTTTTCAAGACTTTTATCTTCCATGTATCTTCATGATGCCTTACAGAAGGCTCAGAATTCCACAAATTGAACAGTCACTTTTATATAATAAGGAAATAGTACTGTTCCATTAGATAGAATAGATAAATTGTTGGTGTGGGATTTTATAACCTTAAAAGGAAAGGGGGGCTGTTAAGAATTGTGAGCAGTGTGAAGAGTTTCAGAGTCTGTACTATTTGTCTATATCATACCATGCACTGCAGTTAAATTATTTAAAATATTTTGATAAATAGTTGTTTGGGAGCTATTAAAGTAGTAATAGTGCCCAACCTCTCAAATGTAGGGGCTGTCACATGAACCCTGATGACTACCAGATATTTAGGTAAAGCAGCTGGTAACTATGTTGTGATGCATAACTATAATATGTAATTGAGAATAATTAAGTCTTTGAAATATAAGTTACTGTATCAAGCTAATTTTTTTAATTTACTTTTAAAAATATGAATAAACTTACAATGACTTTGTGAGTTGATTTGTTTTTATCTGGTTATGTTTTATACCTGTAGCATGGCAGGTAGATGAGGCTATTGCATCTTGACTACAGTGGTGATAAAATAACTTGAACTGATTCTCAAAATAATTTGTTTTATTTTCATTTTCTCTGTTAGGTGGTTGTGGACACAGCACAGATTGAAAATAAAGAAACTTATGCTCCTCAGATAAGTTTAGAAGGATCCAGAATTGTGGTGCAAGTTCCATCAACTTGGTAAATAAAAATACTGTATTGCAGATTATGCTATTAACGATGACTGAAATATATAGGGGAAAATATTGCAGTACAAGTGAAAGAGAGAATACTAGATAATTAGGGCATATCTTAAGTTCCTTTATCTGGAATTGAGTACAGTTCCTGACAGACCGACAGCTGTGTTTTAGCAGCTGTCTCTGTACTTGTGCTGCCTCCAGAGGCAGCACAAGAGGGGCAGTGATGGGGCACTTAAGACATACTTATAAAGAAAAAACTTGATGATGGAAGAGAAGGTTTAAAAAATAAAAAATAATAATCCAACAATATTCCTGTTATGCTTCTTCCCAGCAGGTCCTCACAGTTCTTGCCTCAGGAAGGCCAGGAATTAGATGAGTTTAATGAGAGCTTTAGCTCTCTTCACTGAGCTGTTCTTTAGACATTGTCATGAACCTCAGAACTCTGTGGTCTGAGACACTCTGTCCCTGTCAGTTTAGTTGACTGCCTAGGGAAGAACGGTAGGATTAATCTGCAGTTTAGGTGAGGCTTTCTTCCCTTCTGAACCAATTATTTGGAATTAGACCACTTCCTTTCTCTTACTTCAGAGTACCCAGTGTTAGGAATTTCAGTACAACACAGTGCATTCATTTGAATCCTTGGTGAGAGCCTGTTACTAGTGGTACCAGTGGTATGTCCAGTAGTGAGAGTCAACTGATAGTCTCTTTACACAAATACATCTTTAATTCTTCTATAGAGTATAAACTGGCACTTCTTTGTTCTCTTCTTGTAAATTGCTGTGTTATGAAAGAACTAAAATCATGTGGAGTGCTTGAACCAGGTGTTGTGCGATATGGAAGATCTCCGCCTGCTGACACACAGTGAGAGTGGCTCTTCACCCCTTTCTGCCCAAATTATGTCTGCTCAGCTAAAGAGCTAATCATTAATTGTTATTTCTAAAATGAATATACAGCTAATCTAACTGTAAGAGTTATATAATTTAACAGTAGAAAGAAACTGAGGCTGAAGGCATAGTCTTTAGGAACCCTCAGTCATCCATACATAATGCTGCCTTTACTAGTTGCACCTCTTTAGGAGCAGTAATAGTGCAGCAGTTGGCCTTTTATTATCTGACTAGTATGGTAAAATTGTCTAAAGTAAAAAAACAAACCAAAACAAACCAACAAACAAACACACAAACCAAAACACAACAAGAAAATTTTTATTTTTAAGTTAAACTTAATGGTTACAGGTGTCTGAAAGAAGATCCAGCAACAATGTCTCTGCTACAGAGGAGTCTGGATCCAGAGAAGACTTTGGGGCTAGTAGATGTGCTCTACACTGCTGTATTCGACATACACAGGTGGAAGGAAGGAAGGTACATCTACTTCTGAAACTTATGCTCTCATGTTCTGGTGTCCTAGTTTAAACAAAGTCATCATTGAAAGATCTATACTGAAGAATTTCTTAGTACCGATTCATCAGGAGGGGAAAACAGTAATCAAAATGAGGGCAGGAAATTGGTATTCTATGTAAGCACCTTGTGGGTATGTACAGAGATACAGCAGTCTTCTTGAAACCAAACCAGCAGCTTATCAAAATGTGCAAAAATATTTGTTTCTCTCTTACAAAAATACTTGATTTTTATTTAATTAGTTACTATTTAAATCTTAAAGCACAATTAAAATGTCTTAATTAATGTAGTTAATGCTATTCCAAATGCCGGTAATAATTTTCATTGTTACCATAAGAAGTAATTGATGAACTCAGCAATTTTTGGTTTTGTTTCTTCCAGTAGCTACTACCCAAATACACATTTTCCTCTGAAGTACAAGCTCAATTATGTATTAGGTGGTTTGATATACATATTTTTGTTTATGCAGGGAGCAAGCTTTGCCTTGTATTCAGATCCAGTTACAGCGTGAAATCTTAGGCTTTGGGAATCAAGTTGACACGCCTTCTGGAAATGGAAGCAAATCTTCAGGTGGTCTGCAAAAGACATTCTCAAAACTGACTTCACGGTTTACAAAAAAAACTTCCTGCACCAGTACAAGTAATATTGGAAGTTACTCAATCCCCAATACATCTTCCAAAAATGTCTTCATAAGTTTCAACACGGAGGAGAAAGCTAAAATGCTCACTAACATAGACGCACGGTTACAAAGCATCTTGAATACTGGTAATTTCCCTAGGACTGCAGATCCACTGCAGTCAGTTCAGAACACAAATAACCAGCTAGTGAATGGGTGTCTAGTTCAAAGATGGGACAATTTCTTCAAACTGGATGATAGCAAGGATGACAAAGTTATGAATTTACCAACTGACCAAGAAATGCAGGATGTTATAGATTTCTTGTCTGGTTTTAACATGGACAAATCCCAGCAGACTTCTCCGATGGTGAAAAGAAGGAACTCTGCATCCTCTACAGCAACAGAACAAAAATCAGGAACAGTACAACAGCAACCGCAGTCTGTTTCTCACTCACCACTGCATCCTTCCCAGCAAGGCTTGTCACAGCAACAACAATCACAAAAGCAGCAGCAGCAAATGCAGTATTACCAACACTTGCTTCAACCCATTGGACCACAGCAACATGTACCTGCCAAATGGCTAACTAATTCCTTGAAGCAGCCAGCCCAAGCTGTTGGAGCTGGACTGTCTCATATACACCAGTGGAACAATCCTGGTTTTTCAGATTTAAGCTCTGATTTGTACAGCTTGGGTCTTGTGAGCAGCTATATGGACAATATGATGTCAGAGAAGTTAGGACAGAAACCACAAGGACCTAGAAATAACACGTGGCCAAATCGTGACCAAACTGATGGAGTGTTTGGGATGCTGGGAGAAATCCTGCCTTTTGACTCTGCAGGTATGCTCCTTTTTCTTCATTGTGATTTTTTTTTTGGGGGGGGAATGTGTTGTTTTTGTTTGGTGGGGGTTGTTTTGGTTGCTTTTGTGGTGGTGGTGTGTTCTTTTTTTTCTGTTTTGGTTTGTTTTGGTTTTTTTTTAAATAAGGCTCTGTCATGGTTTAATCCCAGCTGTTAACTCAGAACCACAGAACCACACCTCCAGGAGGGATGGAGAGGAGAATCAAAATAATGTAAACCCCACAGGTTGAAATAAGAACAGTCCAGTAACTAAATTATAATACAAAATGTAGTACTAATATTACCAATAATAATGATAAGGGAAATAACAAGGGGAGAGAATATAAAACTAAAAAGGGGAAAAGAAAAGAAACCAGTAAACCCAAGTGATGCACAATGCAGTTGCTCACCACCTACCAACCGATACTCAGCCCGACCCAAGCAGTGATCTGAGCCTTCCGGGTGACTCTCCCCAGTTGATATACTGGGCATGATGTACTGTGGTATGGAATACCCCTTTGGCTAGTTTGGGTCAGGTGTCCTGTCTCTCCTTCCTCCTGTCTTCTTGTGCCCTTCCTCACTGGCAGAGCATGAGAGACTGAAAAGTCCTTGATCAGAGTAAGCATCACTTCACAACACCTAAACCACTGGTGTGTTATCAGCATTGTTCTCAGACTAAAGCTAAAATGCAGCACTGCACCATCTACTAGGAAAAAGAAAAATAACTGTTAAGCTGAACCCAGGACAGGATCCTTTCACAAAGAATACTATTATTGCTAGCAATAACTGTCATTTCCTAGTGCTATTCACCAAATCCTAAGGTGCTCACAAAAGCCAGCAGGTATTTATATGTATGCATTCCTAGAGGAACTGAAGTACAAGAAACTTTCATTAAGAATGGGAACAAGTTCCTTTTTTTTCTTGTCCCAGCTAAGTGGTTCTAACCTTTCCTACATGGACCATATCAAAGTACTGAAATGGATACTTACAGATGATGTTCCTCCTATTGATAATTTATGAAATTGCTTAAAACTCAGCTCTTGAACTTGCGTATTTTACCTCTCCCCAGAATGATCCTTAGTGCTCTTTACCAATCCTGCAGTCTGGAGATACAGCCGGATTGCATCTTTTACCATGTCCCCGCATTTCCCCTCCATTACTTTGCAGTTCCATGGGAGTCATACTGGTTCCTGTTCCACAGCTGTGACTGCAGTGAGAAGCTTGGATGCTGAAGGGTTAGAGACTTTAAAAGAGCAAGTGCCATGTGGTTTGTCAGATGTGTTTGAACCACCAATAAATTGTAAATATAGAAGGATTGCTGTCAAAAGATGAAGTGAGATAAAATTTTATAGCCATAAGGAAATAACTAAATTGACTTTAGAGCCTAAGAGGAGGATATTAGTCAATTCTTCTGATAGTAGTACTAAGAACAACTTACAAATCCACTACCTCATAAATGTAATTTCTGTTGGCCGGGAACATTGCTACAGAATCCTTGTAGTATGCATGTAGGAAAATTGCCTGGAGGGAGTCAGTGCTCACACCAACAGGAAAACCTGTTATCAAGCCACAGAATCAGCTTCCCACACTCTTTTGTATGTGCATGTGTGTGAGGACTGTGGAGGCATCTCGGAAACCAGCTCATTTGACTCAGTTTTGATAATTATTTAGTCAGTGGAGTTTATAAAGCAAAAATAGGCAGTGTAGTTATGTTATCAAAAACTTCTTGACGATTTTGAGTCTGAATTAGTGTCATCTTATTTAAATGTACTCGTGCTATATACTTAAGGAGGATCACAACCTTTAAGGGTAAAATTATTTTCACTGAGAGCCAAATACATGTATGTGTAGGGGAAAAAATACATGTATAGAGAGGACTGGCATTTTTAGCATTTTGAATTTCTGTAGGATTTTCCTTTTGATCTTCATAAAGCTACTTGTTCCATTGGATATGTATGATGAATACCAAGGACTTTGATAATTTGAAGAGTTGATAAATAGTGCTGTCGATTAAGACATACGTTTCTACAGTACAAGTGATAAGTAGACAGTATTTAAGCCACAGGGCTTAAAAAAACAACAAAAAACCCTAACTTCCAATCAAGTAGATTCTTCCATTGGAAAGATAACTTTTCTTCATGTAACCTGCCAGGTTGAGCTGTGATGTAGGAGTTTTCAATTTAAGCTCTAGTTAGTGTAGCACAGAAAGCTTTAAAACACGAAACACTTGTTCATTTCCAGACTTTCTTGGGACTTTATACATTTGTCATTTGAAATAAATGGCAATACTTTATTGATAAATATTTTAGAACCTGAAAATGATGTCTCTTTTCAGATGAAAATGTGCTAATTAAGAATTTAAAAAATTGATGGCTTTTCATTTTGAAGGCTTAACTAATGACCAAAAATGTGTTTTGCAGTACTTTTATCATTTGTAAGAACTTGAGGAAGGAATGTTACAGTGAGAACTAGTAGAAGGAATGTTGAATTACTTTCACAGATGTGAAAAAATGAAGGCAAAAACCTCTGATAAAAAGCTGTTTACTTGATATGTTTTTATGAAGGTAAAAATTAACACAAGTTACTATTCTGAATATAAAAGTGATTTAAGACTTATCCAGAGGATAAAAATGTGGGCACCCTTCAGAATCTGTCTAGAATCTATCCTCAGATCTGAGGATCTGTCTATTTTCCAGTCTCATTTTAAATTGACATAAAGATATTTCTCAAAGAGAACAAGTATTAGTGGGAATATTTTGTTTCTGACAGCTTTCAGATAGCTTTGTCCCTTGCTTACATAATAAAGAATGTATAGAAAGAAGTTATTTTCTTTACTGACCTTTGAATTTGCATCCAACAAAACACTGTGGAGCTGTTTTCTGAATGTGCCAAATGAAAACGAGGAAACTTTTCTTCTGAATGCTGAATTGAGTGTAAGGAAGCCATCACATGAAAAACTGGTTTCTGCTTTGAGCTGTGCATACTTGTTGGATGTTCTTCAGTCTCCACTCTTAATTTAAAACTGAGACCAGCAATCCAACAGCTCTGTACTTCCTTCTACAATTACTAGGGTGGTGAGGCACTGGAACGGGTTGCCCAGGGAGGTTGTGAGTGCTCCATCCCTGGTGGTGTTCAAGGCCAGGTTGGACAAAGCCTTGGGTGGCATGGTTTAGTATGAGGTGTCCCTGCCCATGGCAGGGGGGTTGGTACCAGATGATCTTAAGGTCCTTTCCAACCCTAACTATTCTATGATTCTATGCATGTAGTCTAGACATTTTCCATAAATCCAGTCAAATTGCAAAGTTTTCCTTCAGGGGAGGAGAGGGGGGAAAGGCAAAAAGAAAAAGAAGCTGTGTGTCGTGATTTAAACCAAGCCAGACCACTTGTGCACTCACTCCCAGTGAGTGGTGCCAGGCTGCAAGCAATCCAGGCCCACGTTAGTGTCCCCCCCCTTCCCCGCTCCCAGAGGGATGGGGAGGAGAGTCAAAAGAATGCAACTCCCACGGGCTGAGATAAGAACCGTCTAGCAACTAATGTACAATACAAATCACCACCACTACCACCAACGACAACAATGATAAGAGAAAATAGCAAGGGAAAAGAGTACAATACCACGCGCCGAACAACGAGTCCGACCCGGCCGACCCCCTGTCCTTCCGGGTAACTCCCAGTTCCCCCCTGGGCATGATGTGCTGTGGTATGGAGTACCTCTTTGGTCAGTTTGGGTCAGGTGTCCTGTCTCTGCTTCCTCCCGGCCTCCCTTCCTCCCTGGCAGAGCATGAGGCTCACAAAGTCCTTGGCCAAACCAAAACATCATTTTTATCAACATTGTTCCCAGCCCAAAAGTCAAAACACAGCACTGCGCCAGCTACTAAGAAGGAGAAAAAATGACTGCTACTGCTAAACCCAGGACATTATCCACCCCTTATTCCATACCATTCATGTCATGCTCAGATCCCACATTTTCAATATACCATCACTCTGATCTCAGTGCACTTCTATCTTAGTGCATGGACCAATCCCTATAAAGCTGCTGAGTCCATCTGGTCCATGATGTCAGGCTCCATCTCTTGTAACAGTCTTTCAGAACAGGAGAGGCTGTGTGCAGTACTGGGGCGTGGCCTGCTGATGCTGATCATTCCCTTACTGTAGAACTTGCCTGGTTTTGTCAAAGTTCATTCTCTGTTGGGATGATGGTTGAAGGGAAGTCAGGGCTAGTCGCTGCTGGCCTGAAGACATCTGGTTGATGGGCTATTAAAGTATTACACAGCAGGCAACAACATACACTTAAGTTCATTGGTTGTTTTCCCCTAAAATTAAATCCCCTTGAGGAATACATCGGACTTCCCCATCGTCCCGCATTACCCACCAAGTGTATCCAGGTCCCTGAGCAACAGGAATCCCACGAGTGGGTTTGCCTTTACTTGAAGCAGGAATAACCCAGACTGTCTTCCCCAGCAAATTCTTCACATGCACCACAGGAACTTTGTCCCCCTCTACAATATGTAAAAGTTCCGATTGGGCTGGGCCAGCCCTGTTGGCAGATCCCCTCGTGTTGACCAACCATGTGGCCTTTGGTAAGTGTGTATCCCAATGCTTGAAATTTCCCCCACCCATTGCTCTCAGTGTAGTTTTTAACAGCCCATTGTACCTTTCGATTTTCCCAGAGGCTGGTGCATGGTAGGGGATGTGATATACCCACTCAATGCCATGCTCTTTGGCCCAAGTGTCTATAAGGTTATTCCGGAAATGAGTCCCATTGTCTGACTCAATTCTCTCTGGGGTGCCGTGTCGCCACAAAATGTGTTTCTCAAGGCCCAGGATAGTGTTCCGGGCAGTGGCGTGGGGCACAGCGTACGTTTCCAGCCATCCGGTGGTTGCTTCCACCATGGTAAGCACATGGCGCTTACCTTGGCGGGTTGGTGGCAGTGTGATATAGTCAATCTGCCAGGCCTGCCCATATTTATACTTCAGCCATTGTCCTCCATACCAAAGAGGTTTTAACCATTTGGCTTGTTTAATTGCAGCACATGTTTCACACTCATGAATAACCTGGGCAATAGTGTCCATTGTTAAGTCCACCCCTTGATCACGGGCCCATCTATATGTTGCATCTCTGCCCTGATGGCCTGAAGTGTCATGGGCCCACCGGGCCAAAAATAATTCACTTTTATGTTGCCAATCTAAGTCCATCTGAGCCACTTCAATCTTAGCAGCTTTATCCACTTCTTGGTTGTTCTGGTATTCCTCAGTGGCCCAACTCTTGGGTACATGGGCATCTACATGACTTACCTTCACCACCAGGTTCTGCACCAGGGCAGCAATATCTTTCCACAGTGCAGCAGCCCAGATGGGTTTCCCTCTACGTTGCCAGTTGCTCTGCTTCCATTGCTGCAACCACCCCCACAGGGCATTTGCCACCATCCATGAGTCAGTATAAAGTGCTGGCCACTTTTCTTGTTCAGCAATGTCCAGGGCCAGCTGGATGGCTTTCACCTCAGCAAACTGACTCGATTCACCCTCTCCTTCAGCAGTTTCTGCAACTTGTCGTCGACGATTCCATACAGCTGCCTTCCATCTCCGATGTTTTCCCACAATACGGCAGGACCCATCAGTAAACAAGGCATACTGCTTTTCACTTTCTGACAGCTGATTATATGGTGGGGCCTCTTCAGCACACATCACCTCCTCCTCTGGTGACATTCCGAAATCTTTGCCCTCTGGCCAGTCCATGATGACTTCTAGAATGTCTGGACAACTGGGATTTCCTATTCGAGCTCGTTGTGTAATTAGTGCAGCCCATTTACTCCATGTAGCATCAGTTGCATGATGTGTAGAGGAGACCGTGCCTTTGAACATCCAGCCCAGCACAGTCAACTGGGGTGCCAGGAGGAGCTGTGCTTCGGTGCCAATCACTTCCGAAGCAGCTCGAACCCCTTCATAGGCTGCCAGTATCTCTTTCTCAGTTGGCGTATAGCTTGCCTCAGATCCTTTGTATCCCCGACTCCAAAAACCAAGGGGTCGACCTCGAGTCTCTCCTGGAGCTTTCTGCCAGAGGCTCCAGGTAGGGCCATTCTCCCCAGCTGCGGTGTACAACAAATTTTTTACATCTGGACCAGGCCGAACTGGTCCAAGGGCCACTGCATGAACTATCTCGCGTTTAATTTGCTCAAAGGCTTGTTGTTGCTCAGGTCCCCATTTAAAATCATTCTTCTTACGGGTCACGTAATAGAGAGGGCTTACAATCAAACTGTAATTTGGGATGTGCAGTCTCCAGAATCCCACTGCACCCAAGAAAGCTTGTGTTTCTTTCTTACTGGGGGAGACATTGCTGTTATCTTGTTGATTACATCTGTGGGGATCTGGTGATGCCCATCTTGCCATTTTAATCCCAAAAATTGAATCTCCTGTGCAGGTCCCTTGACCTTACTTTGTTTTATGGCAAAACCGGCTTTCAGCAAGATTTGGATTATTTTCCTCCTTTCTCAAAGACTTCTTCTGCTGTATCACCCTACACAATAATGTCATCAATGTATTGCAGGTGTTCTGGAGATTGCCCCTGTTCCAGTGCAGTCTGAATCAGTCCATGGCAAATGGTAGGGCTGTGTTTCCAGCCCTGGGGCAGTCGGTTCCAAGTGAACTGGACACCCTTCCAAGTAAAAGAAAACTGTGGCCTGTAGTCTGCTGCCAAGGGAATTGAGAAAAATGCATTGGCAATATCAGTCGTGGCATACCACTTGGCTGCCTTTGACTCTAATTCATACTGAAGTTCTAGCATATCTGGTACAGCAGCACTCAATAGTGTTGTGACTTCATTGAGGCCACGATAGTCTACTGTTAGTCTCCACTCTCCGTTAGACATTCACACTGGCCATATGGGGCTATTAAAGGGCGAGCGGGTCCTGCTGATCACTCCCTGACTCTGCAGTCTACGGATTAGCTGATGGATGGGAATCAGGGAGTCTCAGTTGGTGCGATATTGCCGCCAGTGCACTGTTGTGGTCGCAATTGGCACTTGTTGTTCTTCGACTTTCAGCAACCCCACAACAGAAGGATCCTCTGAGAGGTCAGGCAAGGTGGACAGCTGTTTAATTTCCTCAGTCTCTAAAGCAGCAATACCAAAAGCCCATTGGTACCCTTTTGGGTCTTTGAAGTACCCTCTCCTGAGGTAGTCTATGCCAAGGATGCATGGAGCCTCTGGACCAGTCACAATAGGGTGCTTTTGCCATTCCCTCCCAGTTAGGCTGATTTCAGCCTCCAGTACAGTCTTGGGATTCTCTTGTCACTCCAGAAATATAGATGGGTTCCACCCCTTGACAGCTTGATGGCATCAGGGTACACTGTGCACCAATATCTACCAGAGCCTTATAGTTCTGTGGGACTGATGTGCCAGAACATCTGATCCACACAGTCCAGTAAATCCAATTGTCCCCTACCTCCACCTGGCTGGAGGCAGGGCCCCTCTAATAGTCATCACAACGTTAGACACTTAAGTCATGTTGAAAGGGATTATTTTCAGTTATCACAGGAGCTGGAGAAAAATCAGCTCTTCCACTCCACCTGGGAAACCGCTCACCAGAGACTGAAGCCGTAGTTCTCATGGGACGATCAGTCTTGGCCCTTGCTCCCCTCTTTAATTCACTCACCCATTCCTCCAAAACTGAAGTAGGTTTTCCATCCCACTTCGTCATATCTTCTCCGTGATCCCACAGGTAAAACTGTAGGGTGGCCCGTGGCGTATACCTCTTGTATCTCCTTTCTCGAACAGTAGGACGCCTTTTGTTAATAGCTGAGATGTGTGTTGGTACATGTGAGGAGCGGGATAAGTCAGATATATTGTCCCTCAGTTGTTTGAGATCCTGGGACAGTTTTTCCACAGCTGAGATGATGGAAGGGGTGAGATTGTCTTCGAACTCGTGGAGTTTATGAACCATTTCATCCACTGTTAGTGGTACTACGTCATTCCAGGTTACTGTTGCCAATGAATGGGCATATGATGATGGTGCATTCCGTGTAAGTTTTCGCCACATGGGTCGTGTACATTCAACTTCATCTGGATCTATGGGTATATCTCCGTTATTCGGCTTGATGTGATAGATCATCTCTACGATGGCTGATTCCCTCAGAGACTGGATGCCTTTGTCTATAGTAGTCCACTTGGCCGAACGACTCATAACATTGTCCTTGTATGGAAACCTTTCTTTGACAGCTGCCAAGAGCCGCCTCCAAAGACTGAGGGACTTTTTCTCTCTTGCAATTGCTTTGTCAATTCCCCCTTCTCTAGCAAGTGATCCCAGCTGCTTGGCTTCTGTACCTTCTAGTTCGTGACCATCGGCCCCATTGTCCCAGCATCGGAGCAACCAGGTGATGATGTGCTCCCCTGGTTGACGGGTAAAATCTTTTCGCATATTCCGTAGCTCGGCTGAGGTCCGAAGTCGAGAAGTCACCTCTCCTTCTTCTTCTTCATCATGTGATGATGACTCCTGATCAGGTTCTGGGTCGAGTAGTGGATACATTGTTTCTTCATCTTGCTTTAACCTTCCTGCCTCCTTTTTGCTTTTTCTCTTGCGTACAGGGGCAACCGATATTGGTACGAATTGGTCCTCTGGTTTAGTTGCAGTGATTATCACTGTGGTTTGAGTAGCGACTGTACTTGTTGCTGGGGGTGGTGTGGCTGCTGTGCTTGGAGCTGGGATAGCTGCGCTGTCTGTTGCAGTCGAAGTTTGAGTAGCTGCTGTACTTGCCGCTGGGGTAGCTGTGCTATCTGCTGCAGCCAAAGTTTGAGTAGCGTCTGTACTTGTTGCTGGGGGTGGTGTAGCTGCTGTACTTGGAGCTGGAGTAACTGTACTGACTGTTGCTTTTCCCTCTGATCCAGCGACATTTTTTTCCTTTTGAAGGTGCTGGAAAGCATTGAACATGGCCCTGTAAGCATAGGCCAAGCCCCAGCACGTTGCCATGATTTGTCCGTCTCTGGTATGGCCAGAATGACCACACACCTCATTTAAGTGTTTTACTAATTCTTCTGGATTTTGCAGTTGTTCTGTGGTGAAATTCCAAAGTACTGGAGGGGCCCACTGACCTAGATACTTGCCCATACTGTCCCACACACCCTGCCACTCATGGCTGTCCAGCCTCAGAGAAAATCTCTTGGTCCTCCTACTTCGTCGTTTAACCCCAGACAAGACCCAAACCTGACTCTGCTTAACTTTTGAAAACAGATGAAATTGCTGTGGGCAAAATACACTCTGTATACGTGCCAACATGGTGATCCCCATCACAATCAGCAAACAAGTCTCAACAGCATTAAGAGGCCATTCAAAACTCTCAAATGATGCTGTAAATGCTCTGGGGGGAGGACTGGGAGGGTAAAAGAATGTCTCCTTCACAGGTTGACCACCCAAGAAGGACAAAAAGATGTGCAATTGCTAAGCACTTCTATTATATACCTCCCAAAGTATAAAGGTGGTGACCATACTGGGAACATAAACGAGAAAAGTTTCATGATCAATGATTCTATTGTATTACAAGTCATTAACATAAAGTACAATGAGACAAAAACTTTAGCCCAAGCCCCACACTTGAAAAACACTAATACAGCAAATACCAGATGGAAGTAAGGTACGATATCCTGAGACTGTGAGATCAAGAGGAACAACTTTGAGAGCCAATAAATCAGCATTGTGACGAGTGACTATTAATCCGGTCAGATCTGTTGTTATCTCAACCTCTTCGTGCCCCACGTTGGGCGCCAAAAAGAACTGTTGTGGTTTAAACCAAGCCAGACAACTTGTGCACTCACTCCCAGTGAGTGGTGTCAGGCTGCAAGGAATCCAGGCCCACGTTAGTCCCCCCCCCTTCCCCAGGGGCTGCCCCCCCCTTCCCCGCTCCCAGAGGGATGGGGAGGAGAGTCGAAAGAATGCAACTCCCACGGGCTGAGATAAGAACCGTCTAGCAACTAATGTACAATACAAATCACCACCGCTACCACCAATGACAACAATGATAAGAGAAAATAGCAAGGGAAAGGAGTACAATACCACGCGCCGAACAATGAGTCCGACCCCTGTCCTACCGGGTAACTCTCAGTTCCCCCCTGGGCATGACGCGCTGTGGTATGGAGTACCTCTTTGGTCAGTTTGGGTCAGGTGTCCTGTCTCTGCTTCCTCCCGGCCTCCCTTCCTCCCTGGCAGAGCATGAGGCTCACAAAGTCCTTGGCCAAACCAAAACATCATTTTAATCAACTTTGTTCCCAGCCCGAAAGTCAAAACACAGCACTGCACCAGCTACCAAGAAGGAGAAAAAATGACTGCTACTGGTAAACCCAGGACACTGTGGAAACTCAATTACACTGACTCACAGCAGCATTCTTTTTAATACAGGAATTACTGGCTCTGATCAGTTGAGCATTTAAACCACTTGGGGATTATTAAGGCTTTTGCTGTCTGTTCAAAATCAGTCTTATCACTTATCAGGTGCTTGGGACACATCAAGCCCTTTAAGTATGGAAAGATTTTTAAGAATTGCTGTTTTTGTTTGTTTGTTTTTCCCTGTATATATCAGTCTTACTCTGAAATATTTTGCAGTTCAGGATCAGAATAGTTTTCAAATTGCTGTCTAGTCTTTTTAGGAAGTAAGGCAGTTTCTGGTCTGTATGTTCTAATATGTTCAATCCGAGATTCTGATTTCTCAGAGTAAGCAGGATCACAGCATAGCTGGAATTCATGTTGCAGTCTGGACTCAACTACAATAACTGGTATGCTCCTTTTCTATGAACTTAAATAAATGTACAGGCTTTAATTACATCAGCATCTGTTGATGGCATGTTGGACCTTTCAGTGTATGGACATGATCATAGTGACAAATACTATTTCCCGGATGGAGGGCAAGGGGCAGGTGTGCTTCTATGTGAGATAATTCACTATGTATGGATGTGCTCTTCACTGTTTCATTAAGAGTTATCAACAGTTGTATGGCATTTATTATCTGTGAGGGAATTACTTTCTGTTGGTGGGGTATGGTCAAGCCTAAAGGATTAAAAGAGGGAGATAACTGCAGTAGAAATAGCTTAATGTCAGCAACTGACTTTTTGGTTTCTTTTGTTCAGTTGGCTCTGACCCAGAATTTGCCTGCTATGTTGCTGGGGTCAACCAGGCTATGCAACAGAAAAGGCAAGCACAGCATGTCCATCGCCCAAGCAACACACGTAACAACTGGCCTCTCCTTGATGATCCTCATAAAACCTGGCCCTTTCCAGAGTATTTCACAGAAGGGTAAGATTTGGAAGACTACACGTTTTTATTGTATGTGAGTCTGCTTTACTCACAAACTTGACAGAATGTGGGAATACCGAGTGTTTTTTCCAATTGCTGCTGCATCTGTGGAAGCTGTACTTTATTATGTTATAGAATCATAGAATCATAGAATAGTTAGGGTTGGAAAGGACCTTAAGATCATCAAGTTCCAACCCCCCTGCCATGGGCAGGGACACCTTGCTCTAAACAATATCACCCAAGGCCTCGTCCAACCTGGCCTTGAACATCGCCAGGGATGGAGCATTCACAACCTCCCTGGGCAACCTATTCCAGGGCCTCGCCACCCTAACAGGAAAGAATTTCTTCCTTATATCCAATCTAAACTTCCCCTGTTTAAGTTTTAACCTGTTACCCCTTGTCCTATCACCACAGTCCCTAATAAAGAGTCCCTCTCCAGCATCCCTATAGGCCCCCTTCAGATACTGGAAGGCTGCTATGAGGTCTCCACACAGCCTTCTCTTCTCCAGGCTGAACAGCCCCAACTTTCTCAGCCTGTCTTCATACTGGAGGTGCTCCAGTCCCCTGATCATTCTCGTGGCCCTCCTCTGGACTTGTTCCAACAGATCCATGTCCTTTTTATGTTGAGGACACCAGAACTGCACACAGTACTCCAAGTGAGGTCTCACGAGAGCAGAGTAGAGGGGCAGGATCACCTCCTTCGACCTGGTGGTCACGCTCCTTTTGATGTTGAGTGAAAAATCTGAGCCCTTCCTGCTTTGCTGATACTGAGGCAGGGACATTTGTTTGATGTCTCCTTTTCAATGGAATGTATATTGACTTTGACTCAAACAAAGGAAATAAAGAATTTATAACACAGATTTATTCAGAATTGTTTTTTTTCCAGCAATTTGAAAACCTGTAAGACCTAGTTTTGATGAAAAGTGATGCTACTGAAGTTGCAGTACTTAACTGAATTCAGCTTTCCTGATTTTAGCTACTCAGTCTTGCTATACTATAAGGCAGGTACCTTACAACAAGTACATTAGTAATTCTTAATCTCTTCCAAATCATAACTATTTATCAGAAAATAAGTGTTTCAAGATCGTCTGTCCGTTTGTCCGTGATGTAAAGCTGTGATTCTCGAGCTAGATTAAAATCAGTAGGACCAAGTATGTGTTCCAGCTCAGTTCTGCAATGAAAAAGTCAAGTGCTTAGTGATCCTGAAATCAAACATCACTTGTTTCTCCTTCCTGACCAAGAGAGGCACTTTAAATTTTTATAATTATTTTAGTAAAATATACATAAAGTGACTGTAACAGACAAAGCGGTTGATGCTCTCATTTCTAAGTGATCACTTATTACAAATTTAAGTTTACAAATTTTACATTTTACAAAGTGTCAAAATGTCTTTGTGCTGTCGGGTATCACCAGTGACTAAGATTCAGCACAACTTCCTAGGGCATGCAGTCTAGACCAGGCACTAAAAATATAACAGCTGATACAACTCTTTGTCTTACAGTGATGTGACAAATAGCTGGTCTGGTACTCAAGGAGACTCTGCCAGCTCAGGCGATGAGACCTCCTCAGCTAATGGAGACAGTTTATTCTCCATGTTCTCAGGACCAGACCTTATTGCTGCTGTGAAGCAGAGAAGGTAAGCAAAATGTATTGCTCCATAAAAATTCTTTTTTTGATGATTTCATTTCAGTAGCCACGCAAAGGGAATCCCTGCTAATTAGATGAAGCTATAAAAATGTCTGTGTGTGTACTACACTGATGATATGGATCACCGTACAGTGTATCTGACTTTAATGCTCCCAAATTGCATTATATTGGTAGCTGTCTCCTTATACAAACTAGCACTAATGCAAGTAACCAGTTGTTAGCTGAAATTCAGCATGTTTAGAAAAGATCTGACACTTTCCCTTTTCCAAGAGATTCTACTTCAGATGGATGCCACTTCTTTCTAAACTCCTGAGGCGTTACAGATCATCTTTGAACTGGCTATCTATCTAAACTGAGTACAGTTTATAATAATAAATGCACACACACACCCCAACCCAAAACAACCAAAATCCAAAACAGAGAGAAAAAGCCCTTCCAGAATGCACGTGTCAAGGACTTCTATTTGATATTAAGTCAGAAATTTAAACCAAAGGTAGAACATTTTTTCCTCAGTAAATTCACTGTGCTTCAGCAGATGTTTCACTTCCTCAATTGTTTCTGTTGTCTTGTGTCCTGGGTTCAGCAGTAGCAATCATTTTTTCCTTAGTAGCTGGTGCACTGCTGTGTTTCTGACTTTCAGCCTGGGAACAATGCTAACAACACCAATGTTTTTAGTTGTTGCTAAGTAATGTTTACTCTGACCAAGGACTTTCTGAGTCTCATGATCTGCCAGGGAGGAGGGGAAGCCAGGAGGAAGCAGAGACAGGACACCTGACCATAACTAACCAAAGGGGTATTTCGTACCACAGCACATCATGCCCAGTATATAAATTGGGGGCAGTTACCCGGAAGGGCTAGATTGCTGCTTGGGTTGGGCTGGGTATCAGTCGGTGGGTGGTAAGGGGTTGTATTCTCTTCCCTTATCATTATTATTATTGGTGGTAGCAGTAGTGGTTATGCATTATACTTAGTTAATGGAATGTACTTATCTCAACCCATGGGAGTTACATTCTTTTGATTCTCCTCCCCATCCCTCTGGGAGCAGGGGAAGAAAGGGGGTTGGATGGCCTTTGGGTACCCTTGAGAACTTCCTGCTGCTGGTGATGGAAATCACCATGTTGGCACACATACAAAGTGTGTTTAACCGACGACCCTTTCGTCTTAACTCGAAAATTAAGCAGAGTCGGGTTTGGGTCTTGACTAGGGTTAGACAACGATATAGAAGGACCAAGAGATTTTCCCCGAGGCTGGACATTCATTAGTGGAAGAGTGTGTGGGAGAGTATGGGCAAGTATCTAGGCCAGTGGGCCCCTCCAGTGCTTTGGAATTTCACCACTGAACAAGTGCAAAATCCAGAAAAATTAGTAAAACACTTAAATGAGGTGCATTGTCATTCTGGTTATACCAGAGAGGGACAAATCATGGCAATGTGCTGGGGCTTGGCCTATGCTTACAGAGCCCTGTTCAACACTATCCAGCATTTTCAAAGGGAAAAAAAGGACACTGGATCTGATGTCAAAGGAACAGACAACGCAGGTACTCCAAATACAGCAACTACACCAACTCCAAGTGACAAGTACAGCAGCTACAGATAATGCAGCTACTCCAACTCCAAGTACAGCAATAACACCAACCCCAGCGACAAGTACAGCAGCTGCCCAAGCCCTGACAGCAAAGGACAGCACAGCTGCTGGTGCTGCTCAAACCCCAAGAACAGGGGCTGCACCAACCCCAACAACAGATACTGCAGCCACTCCAACCACAGTTATAATTACTTCAGCTAAACCAGAGGACTAATTCGTGCCAATATTAGTTGCTCCTGTACACAAGGGGAAAACCAAACAAGAGGCACAAAAAGCAACCCGTACAGTGGGCAAACAAAGAGCCAGTGCACTTACTACATGGGACAGCATCTGAATGAGATGAATTTCAACCTGTGGGATTTATGTTCTTTCGATTCTTCTTCCCACCCCAGATGATCTTTTGAGGTCCCTTCCAATCTCTAACATACTGTGATACTGTGATACTGTGTGATCCCCACAGTTACTGATATTATTGTACAGGTGGTCTTGCATTTGAGCAGCAACCTAAATTCTAAGGAAATAATGAAAAATCTATTATTTCGAATAAAAAGTTGTAACCTGACCATATTTTGCCAAACTATGTCCTACTATGCAAGTCCTGCAACAGGTTGTCAATACTTCAGAGCAGAATGGCTGAGAGCCAGCTGAACACTCCATAAAGACGCTATTAATGTAAGTTCAGTTCCAAATCAGCATTTTCACTTATATCACAACATTGCAGAAGCACCTCCCAAAAGGTTCACGATGTCTTCAACTTCTCTTTCTAAACAGTCATACTGATCAATTAGCATTGCTCTTCCATGGCTGCTTTGTAGTTTGGTTTTGGTTATTTAATACCATCAGATATTTTTCTAGTATGCCATGTAGTTACGTCAAGCTGTCTCCTAACACTTTCTGGTTATGAAGATGATTTGTGAATTCACTGATATAATTTCCTCAAAGCAAGTAGAGGACCTTTTTATATTTTTGTTGCAGAATTCTTTAATTTGCTCTTTCTGTCATCTATAGGAATCAAACATGTTGATCATGTATTTATTTCCTAAATTTTGACTTCACAGGAGTTTATAGTATTCAAGACTACAAGAAACAAAAAACCCCACAAAGATTATCAAATCACGAAGTCATTCAGGTTGGAAGGGGCAACAGGAGAGGTCATCTAACCCAATCTCAGATCAGCCTGTGTAAGGCTTTTTGAAGTCAGGGAAACTGTTTAGAAGGAAGGACTACAAGCTACTGCATTTTCTTCAATGTCCATTAAAAAAAAACCCAACCAAAATAACAAACAAGCAGCAGGATACACTGAAAACATGATTCAACAAGATGTATTCATTGAATGAAGGAAACAGGGTGAAAAAAAAAAAAAAAGCATTGCTAATCTCTTTTCATCTAAACACTTAAAGAGTATACACATTATGTGGAAGCTGGGGGAATATTTAAAAATGCAAACATTTATAAATTAAGAGTGAAAAAGGAACAGATTAAAGCAGCCAAATTGTGAAAAAAATTTCTGAGATAAACAAGGGTAGTTTTTTGGTTATTTTTATTACAAAAAAAAAATCTCAGTTTATGAGCATCAATGGCACAAAATCAGGATGCTAAATGTTACCACTGAGCATTAACTTGCTGTGTATAAACTCTTCAGAATACCAATAAAGAATGAAAATGCAACAGAAATTCAGATACTGTCCTGGGTTCAGCTGTAACAGTTGTTTTTCTCCTTCTTAGTAGCTGGTGCAGTGCTGTGTGTCAGCTTTATTCTGAGAACAATGCTGATAACACACCAGTGGTTTACTTGTTGCTAAGTAATGCTTATCCCAGTCAAAGATTTTACCATCTCTCATGCTCTGCCAGTGAGGAGGGGCACAGGAAGCTGGGTAGAAGCAGACAGGAAACTTGACCCAAACTAGCCAAAGGGGTATTCCATACCACAGCACATCATGCCCAGTATATAAACTGGGGGGAATCACCAAAAAAGGGCAGATAGGTGCTTGTGTCGGGCTGGGTATCGGTTGGCAGGTGGTAAGCAATTGTACTGTGCATCACTTGGGTTTATTGTGTTTTTTTTCCCTTCCCTTTTTGGTTTGATAATCTCTCCCCTTGTTATTTCCCCTATCATCATTACTATTATTAGCAGTAGCGGTAGCAGTTTTGCATTCTACCTTAGTTACTGGACTGTTCTTATGGCCTGGGTTCAGCTATAGCACTAATTTTTCTTCTTCATAGTAGGTGGTGCAGTGCTGTGATTTTCACTTTCAGCTTAGGAACAATGCTGATAACATCAGTGTTTTTAGTTGTTGCTAAGTAATGTTTACTCTGACCAAGGACTTTCTGAGTCTCATGTTCTGCCAGGGAGGAGGGGAAGCCAGGAGGAAGCAGAGACAGGACACCTGACCCAAACTAGCCAAAGAGGTATTCTATACCACAGCACGTCATGCCCAGTATGCAAACTGGGGGCACTTACCCAGAAGGGCTAGATCGCTGCTTGAGTCGGGCTGGGTATCGGTCGGCGGGTGGTGAGCAGTTGTATTCTCTTCCCTTGTTATTTCCCTTATCATTATTATTGGTGGTAGCAGTAGTGGTTACGTGTTACACTTTAGTTACTGGACTGCTCTTAATCCATGGGAGTTACATTCTTTGAATTCTCCTCCCCATTCCTCCAGGAGTAGGTGGAGGAAGGGGGGGAGTGAGTGAGCAGCTGTGTGGTTCTGAGTTACCGGCTGCACTTAAACCAGGACATTTTGTCTGTAAAGTTATTTCAGAAAAGATATGGAAAAAAAACCCAAAACACCCAACAAAACAAACACCCCAAACACACAGAAAATGAGAGCAGATAGAAAAAAGGCAATTTATTTCTTTCTGTTAAATTTCTTCCTGTTAAATTTCTTCAAAGTGGGCAAAAGCTTAGCCCATCTTCCTTTCACCTCTTTAAATGTGTGTGTGTTGCTGAAGCTGTAGCTCAAAGAACTACTGCACTGTCCAGCCTCTGACAGTATTCAGTAATGAATTTCTTTCTGCTTTGCTTCTCCTACCTGGACTGAGCAGATATGAAACAAGACTAAATATCATTACACATCCTAGGCTGTGAAGTATGACATAATGAAGCTGCAGAACGGTATGTGCCAGTGGCAGATTAATGGGTTGATTCATTTAAAAAATAAATAACATAATTAATGTTACTGTCTTTCTGGGCAGAAAACACAGTAGTGGCGAGCAGGTACCTAGTGCATTACCATCAGCAACTCTTCTTTCTGCAGCAGATGACCGCAATCAGGTAAGCTAAGAATGGGTTTGCTTAGTCATTTTTCTTATTTGCATTTTGGGGTGGTTTACACTAGCCTGACAACTGGAGTAGCATCTGTATCTCCAGATAGCTTAGCTAAAACCTAAACCACCAGTAGACAAGTAGTACTAGATGCTTTTATCAAAGTTACCAAGTTTAAATTTAAAATTTGAGTTAAGCTAAGAGGCAGCAGTCAATTTTAATTGTTTGTGCAGAGAAAACTGAAATACCAGTAGATTTATTACCTGTCTTGTTAGAAATCTTGACTTTGAACAGAGCTACTATGTGTCAAATAAATAAAAAGGTTTCTCATTAGGCAGGTATTTTAAGAATTGGTAGTGCTTTATCTATGTATCAATTCTGCTTTCAAACATAAATTTATCTTCTGAAAATGTCTTCAGGAAGGAATAGGGTGATGTGTTAAGTATTGTCACAAAGAAGTGTTTTATTATTGGAACAAACAAACAAACCCCAAACCAAAACCCCACAAATCTCAAGCACAACTAATGTTTTCTCAGGATAAGAAGACCAAGACCTGGCCTCCCAAGGCACCCTGGCAACATCCATCCTCTGTCATGAACACGCTACCCAGTCAGAATACACCTTTGTATCCCATGAGCAGCCCTATCAACCAGTGGAGCGACACCATGCATATCCTGCAGACACCCACGTGGGCAGCAGCCAATGACTGTGCTCAAGCAGCAGGGCTTTCCTCTAACTTTGCTTATGTACAGCAGCAGCAGCAGTCACAGCAGGCTTCCCAGCAAAAACAAATGAATAAGGGCTTTAAAACTTTCCCAGGGAAGCATGAACGCAGACCATCTTGCCTGCATCAGTACTGACTACTTCTCATGACGGGAAATGCAGCACAGGGCCAAACATAAATTACTGGTACTTTGTTTCACAATTGTGTATTGGTTATATCCTGTTTATCTCATTAAATATGGAACTGAGGGGGTTTGGGTGAGATATGCCAAGTCTTGAATTCTGATTTACAGAGAGCTGAGCAAATATGACCAATATGCTTGTTTGATATACAGGAAGCAGCCCAAAACTGTGATGTAGAAATGCTTTTAAAAACATGTATATTTCCATTGCCTTTACTTTCAAAAGTTGGTCGGGTTTTTTTGGTTGGTTTTTTGTTTGTTTTGTTTTAAGTGCTGAAGGACTACCATACAGGAAAGACTATATTTTATAACTATTTTTCATATAGATTTATAATTAAACATCTTACTGAAACACATTGAATATGTTGAAGCAAATATATAATGGTAACTTTGCTCAACACTGTATTTAAATTTATAATGGCCAAGCTGTAAAGCCTTTGTATTCTCCATAAATGGTTGTGGGCAGCTCTTTTTAAATGAAGTGCAGCAGTGATAGCGGAATAGACTCCACAACTTCGTTAAAGTTGTAAAGTAGGTATGCTTTATTCAGCTGAAGACGCACGGGGGATTGGTCCTCCAAAAGTCACGCGTGCCCCAGTGTTGTTTCCCTCTACATTTATAAGGTTGCACCATACGCCTATACATATTCATGTCCTAGCCCCGCTTCGTATTACAGTGAGCTAGAAGGTCCTTTGCGCCTGCGCAGTGCCCCCTCTGGTCATGGGTAGGGGTCTTCAAGATGAAGTAAATGAGTCTTCCTCTTCTTGAACTTTTCACCTTTTAGTCTTCACGTACGGCCTTCGGGTTTGGTCCCAGCCATCAACCATCTGCTTCTCCCCCTTAACAGTAGATTCAGGGGTCTGCTTTTCCCTATCAATAGGTGCTTATCAGTAGAATCAGGTGTCTGCTTTTCCTTATCAATAGCTAGTGCTTTTGTTCTGCTTAGTAGGCATGATAGGTACAGACAATACCTTTGCTTAAGCAATCGAATTCCTACAACCCCCCTGTACATTGGTCAACCCTCTGCATCAGCAGCAGCTTTTTGCGTGCCACACAAGTGCGTTCATGGTAAGCCTGCTGCAGAAAGAGTTGCAAAATTGAGTTTTGTGGTAGTTTCCTTACTCTAAGTAAAGATCAGCAACAAAACCACTCAGTTTGTGTCACAAATGTTACCTGAGCTTAAAGTAGATGGCATCTGTGTGGATAGTAAGACACTGGTTTTCAAACAAATACAGTTTCTTACTGCTTTGTTTGGCCAAAGGCATATCCACACAGTGCTCATTAAGTGTGTGAAAGTATAGCCAAAAAGACTACTTGCATATGTTTAAAGTCTTAGTTCAGGTGCTACAGTTGATTAAAAATTGTGAGCTGGCTCAGAAGATTAAGTACTGAAATGTGGGGTAGCAGTTAGCTAAAAGAACATTTTTTTTAATTTTTAATTTTAATTTTTTTTTAAGAATACTTATTTACAGTCAGTGTGTGCCATTAAGTCAACCTGTGGAATTAGGAATAATCTTCCAACCAAAATGGATCTGGAAGAGTGGTACTTAAAAATTGAAGGACAATGGTAAATGTATGTATAGCTATCCCACTGTATATTAATTGAGATTACAGAAGACTTTATATAGTTAGAGCTTATTTAAATTTTCATTTCATTTTTGAAGAGTCTAAAACCCACACTATTTTCTGGTATAAGAGTTTTGACAGTATTAATCTAATTTTTGTAGCTTTCTAGTTTAACTACTAGTACAATAGGTTATTAGTTCTAACAACATAATTTTTCAATGAACATAAAGAACATTTGTTGGTTTTGGTTTTACAAACCAAGTACATCTATATCTAAAGATACCAAAAATCCAAGTACATTTTATATATGTATATGTGTGTGTGTGTAAAAAGTGTACACAACACTAAAGCTAGTAAACAAACATGGGTATTTAAAACCCATCCATCTTTTTTGTTTGGTGATGGGCTGTACTTGCAGGCCCAGATTGTTACCTTTTGTGCTGTTTGAGGATGCCTATGTTGCTTGTATTTATACTGTCACCATGTTTTCTGAAACTTCATACTTACTATGTTTAAAAAGATTCATTTGCTGTACATAGACTTTTTACAGCAATGTGCTTTGCACAATCCGTGTGGCTTCTGTGTGCAAACTGTTTATGGTCTGTACTACTATGAATTTGAAAACACTCTGCTGAAAATGTTAGTGGTTATTTAACTTGATGAATGGTTTTGAGTTTCCTAAACTTTGTCATTTAGAGCTAATGTTAAAGCCTAAATTTGGTTGTACTTACTAGTTATTCATACTAACATCAAAATGGAAATTAATAACACTTAATTTTGAACTTTTCTAACAAGTGCCAAGATTACTGCTATAGTTTTTGCAGTTTGTTCATAATGACAAATGCTGGCACGTTTCCAGACCTACAGAAGTTGATAGCGGAATAGACTCCACAACTTCGTTAAAGTTGTAAAGTAGGTATGCTTTATTCAGCTGAAGACGCACGGGGGATTGGTCCTCCAAGTCATGCGTGCCCCAGTGTTGTTTCCCTCTACATTTATAAGGTTGCACCATACACCTATACATATTCATGTCCTATCCCCGCTTCGTATTACAGTGAGCTAGAAGGTCCTTTGCGCCTGCGCAGTGCCCCCTCTGGTCATGGGTAGGGGTCTGCAAGGTGAAATAAATGAGTCTTCCTCTTCTTGAACTTTTCACCTTTTAGTCTTCACGTATGGCCTTAGGGTTTGGTCCCAGCCATCAACCATCTGCTTCTCCCCCTTAACAGTAGATTCAGGGGTCTGCTTTTCCCTATCAATAGGTGCTTATCAGTAGAATCAGGTGTCTGCTTTTCCTTGTGGATATTTCCATCCACAGTCTGCTTTTCCTTATCAATAGCTAGTATTGTTTCTGCTTTTTAGTAGGCATGATAGGTACAGACTATACCTTTGCTTAAGCAATCGAATTCCTCCAACCCCCCTGTACAACCTCCCTGTACATTGGTCAACCCTCTGCATCAATCCCCCCTTTTTGTATAAAGTGAGTAAATTCTTTTACTCTATTATTTATTTATGACATAGCTATCCATGTTCCTTCTATCGATTTATGAAGTGATTTCAATATGCATTGTATTATGCAAGGTGCAATCATTAAAATGAGTAATCCTGTAGCTAAGATTAGAAGGCCTTGTTTAAGTATTTCCCTGAACCATCCGGTAACTGCTAGGTTATTTAGCCATTCATCCAATCCGCCTCCAACAATTCTAAGCTCTTGCATATTTTCCTGTGATTTTCACAGCTTAGCATGAATTGATTCAGAATGGTCAGATAAATTTACGGAGCACATACCTTCAAAATCCTCACAACCATCCTGTAACAATATCTTTGTTACCTCCCTGGCTTGTGCGCTTCTACTTGGAAAGGCTTCTGGCCAACCTGAAAAGGTGTCTCTTAGTACCAACAAATGTCTATACCCCTTTTCCTGTCCTTTTGAAAATTCTGTTGCAACATTTTATATACTGCTATTACCATCCAGAGTCTTTTTGAAATAGTTTCCTGTTTCTACTTGATATTTACATTTCATTTCTTTTTCAATCTTCATAATTTATCATAGATCATTTATAATTCCAGGAAGAAAATTATACCACAAGTAATCAATATTAAAACAATTAACATTAATATTCCTGCAACCAGTTGCCTTAACCAGGAGAGATCAGGTAACCATGAAGGTAACTTCTTCAAACCTCAGGAGGTATCATCCTTGGCCATTTTATTAAATATTTTTGTTTGTTTCCAGATTTCCTCCAGATCTGTTTCAGGAACAGGAGTTCTCATTGATCCTTGTTCCACTGGGATTATATCAATGGTTTTACTTTCTATTTCCTATGGTTGCTGCGATATTTATGATTGCCTTCTCTAATTCACTTATTCCGAAAGATGGAATTAGCCATCTCACAAAACTATGAAATGCAGTACTCTGTTCAGCAATAGGGTTAAACCCTCACTTAACCAATACCATCCTTTCCCTTCAGGAACAGGCCACCACTAAACCACAATACCATCTCTATTAATAGTGTGATTACAATGTGAATAGTGACCTACACCTGTGGCATTTAAACAAACAGTCTCCTATTCTGGTTCCTGGTGTAGTACATCTTTCCATGAGATAGTGTTGGAAATTGGAATGCCAATGAATGGAAGGCCCTGATCTTCCCATGATTCAGGCAACCGTGCACACACCCAACAGTCACTACAATTAACAACTTTAGTAACATTCTGCATTAATTTCAGGTATAAGTATTAGTCCCAAGGTGGTATGTCAGTTATCACATAAATCCAAATTATGACTGATATGATTTCATATGCGAGGGTCCTGAAGGTTCGATCCGCCATGTCTTCTCTGGTTCTGGTGCTTTCTTTGTTCCTTTATCTTCACTGCTGTAAAGGTGGTCAATATTATCTGGTACGGTCCGCTCCACTTCTCCCGTAGAGGATCTCCTGAAAAATTCTTAAACCCAGTCGCTGAATCTAAAAGGGTGAGTCTGATAATCCACACCTCTCGCTCTTGTCCTCAGTATTTTCTTCTTTCTTCTAATTGCTTTTCCCAGATTGATCAGAAACTCTAGGAGATAACCTTCTCCCACTTCCAGAAGACTTTCTCCTTTAAACTGGGACTGATATTGTCTTCCATATAAAATTTTACATGGGATAGCCTCTTCTTTCGACCGAGGTTTAGTTCAAATTCTTAATAAAGCCAGTGGTAAGGCTTGGTATCAGTATCTTGACATACTAATCTGTTGTTTTATTATCTTTCCAACTTGCCCACTGGCCTGTATGGAACATGTAGTTGCCAATGAATTTCTAATTTTTGCTAATTTCTTGTACTAAAGGTTGAGCCTCGGTCAGAAGAAATTGCCTCTGGTACTCCAGAACAAGGTATTACACTGTTTAACAATGTTCCAATTACTTGTCTTGCATTATTTATTCTACAAGGGAATGCTTCTGGCCACCCTGAAAAAGTATTCATTAACACCAACAAATATTGGTCTCAATAATTCAGAAAAAAAATTATTTGTCAGTGCTGTCCCAGATAACTTCCTCCCCAATTGTACCAATTTGATTTCTACTTTCAATTTTAGGGTTATTCTTGAGACAGAGCTGACATTGTCACTAATTGAACTATGTTATACAGATTCCTTCCTTCAATTTGTTCATCTAAGTATTTAGACAAAGAGTTGCTACCTCAATGAGTTTTATTATGTTCTTCCTGAACTAGCTTCCAGAGTTGGTTATAGGGGATTATAATTCGCCCATCAGGTATCTGAACCTAATCTTGTTTTTTTTCCTCTCCTTTGAAAGCTCCAATCAATTTTCTATCCTCCTTTGAACACCTAGGTTTAGATTTCTCAATTGTTAGTTTGCCATCAGGGATTAAGGGAATGAGTTTAGATTGTTCAGCTGCTCATTTGGCTTCAAAATTGGCCAAATTATTTCCAATTTCCTGATCAGATTCACCTTGTTGATGCCCTCAATACATAACAGCTACTTCCTCAGGTAGCTGAACAGCTCTTAGTAGTCATAGAATTTCTGTAGCATGTTTAATCTGTTTCTCCTGTGTGTTCAAAAGGTTCTCATTCTTTCCAGATGGCACACTGTGCATGGACCACGCCAAATGCATATTTAGAATCAGTCCAAAGATTTATCCCTTTGCCTTTAGCCAATTGCAGGGCACGTTCCAGAGGTTTCTTTCAAATCTGGTTGGCACAGTTCAGTCGGGTGTGAATAGTTCTGTTGGTTGTTCTGCAAAAGGATTCTGGATTGACAACACTGACCACAATTTCTGTATCATGATGTTGCACAAGGGTGGCCTGGTATTTTAAAAAAACATGACAGTGGGCTTCTTTCTGTTCCAGGACTGCTGATACCACATGGGACACTAGTACAGTAATCCTTTGTCCCAAGGTGAATTTGCGAGCCTCTTCAATATTCATGACAACTGCTGTCACAGCCCTTGGGCATTCAGGCCATTTTTTGCTCACTTCATTCAGCTGTTTTGAAAAATGCACCACTGCCCTCTAATAGGGTCCTAGTTTCTGACTAAGGACCACCAAAGCTATTCCCTGTTCTTCACAGGAATACAGCCAAAAGGATTTAGTCATATCCAGAAGTCAGAGCTGCAGCTCTCATTAGCTCTGCTTTTAAATTTCTAAAGCCCTCCTCTGATGAATAAAGAGAGAGGGGTTTAACAGTTCATCTAGGGGTCTTACCGGAACACCATAATCATACATCCAAAGTCAGCAACATCCAGTCACTGCCAGGAACATACGGAGATTCTTGATGGTTGTTGACAAATGGCTTCTCTTCTAGCAGTTCCAAGTTACAGTATCACAGTATCACAGTATGTTAGAGATTGGAAGGGACCTCAAAAGATCATCTAGTCCAATCCCCCTGCCGGAGCAGGAACACCTAGGTAAGGTTACACAGGAACGTGTCCAGGCGGGTTTTGAATGTCTCCAGAGAAGGAGACTCCACAACCTCCCTGGGCAGCCTGTTCCAGTGTTCTGTCACCCTCACTGAGAAGAAGTTTCTTCTCAAGTTTAAGTGGAGCCTCTTGTGTTCCAGTTTGTACCCATTACCCCTTGTCCTATCATTGTTTGCCACTGAGAAGAGCCTGGCTCCATCCTCGTGACACTCCCCTTTTATATATTTATATACACTAATAAGGTCACCCCTCAATCTCCTCTTCTCCAAACTATAGAGACCCAGCTCCCTCAGTCTTTCCTCATAAGGGAGATGCTCCACTCCCTTAATCATCTTAGTTGCCCTGCGCTGGACTCTCTCCAGCAGGTCCCTGTCCTTTTTAAACTGAGGGGCCCAGAACTGGACACAATATTCCAGATGAGGTCTCACCAGGGCAGAGTAGAGGGGAAGGCGGACCTCTCTCGACCTACTAACCACCCCCCTTCTAATACACCCCAGGATGCCATTGGCCTTCTTGGCCACAAGGGCACAGTGTCGGCTCATGGTCACCCTGTCATCCGCCAGGACCCCCAGGTCCCTCTCCCCTACACTGCTCTCTAACAGGTCGTTCCCCAGCCTATACTGGAACCTGGGGTTGTTCCTGCCCAGATGCAGGACTCTACACTTTCCCTTGTTATATTTCATCAAGTTATTCCCCGCCCAACTCTCCAGCCTGTCCAGGTCTCGCTGGATGGCAGCACAGCCTTCTGGCGTGTCGGCCACTCCTCCCAGCTTAGTGTCATCAGCAAACTTGCTGATAGTACACTCAATTCCCTCATCTAAATTGTTGATGAATATATTAAATAATACTGGTCCCAGTACCGACCCTTGAGGCACTCCACTAGATACAGGCCTCCAACTAGACTCCGCCCCATAGACTACAACTCTCTGGCTTCTCTCCTTCAGCCAGTTCACAGTCCACCTCACTACCCGATCATCCAGACCACACTTCCTCAATTTAGCTGTGAGGATGCTGTGGGAGACCGTGTCAAACGCTTTGCTGAAGTCGAGGTAGACCACATCCACCGCTCTACCATCATCCATCCACCGTGTTATTTCCTCATAAAAGGCTACAAGATTGGTCAAGCACGACTTCCCCTTGGTGAAGCCATGTTGACTGCCCCTCATAACCCTCTTATCCTTGATATGCCTTAAGATGGCACCAAGGATAAGGTGTTCCATTACTTTCCCAGGAATGGAGGTGAGGCTAACCGGTCTATAGTTACCCGGGTCCTCCTTCTTGCCCTTTTTGAAGACAGGAGTGACATTTGCTTTCCTCCAGTTCTCAGGCACCTCTCCCGTTTCCCAAGACTTGGTAAAGATGATGGAGAGCGGTCCAGCAATGACCTCAGCCAGTTCCCTCAGCACCCGCGGGTGCATCCCATCTGGACCCATGGATTTATGGATATCCAGATTGCTCAACTGGTCTTTAACCCATTCCTCATCAACTAAGGCAGACCGCTCCGTTGACCTATCTTCATCCGGGGTCTCAGCGGTACAGGGCTCTTCAGGACTGCCTCCAACAGAGTAGACAGAGACAAAGAAGTCATTCAGTAACTCTGCCATCTCTGTATCTTCTGTCACCAGGGCCCCCATCCCGTTCATCAGCGGGCCTACATTGCCTCTGGTGTTAGTTTTACCTGCCATGTATTTGAAAAAGCTCTTTCTGCTGTCCTTGACCCCTCTCGCCAGCTTTAATTCCAAGGAGGCCTTAGCCATCCTAGCAGCTTTCCTACATCCTCTAGCAGCAGCCTTATATTCTTTCCAAGTGGCCAGCCCTTCTTTCCATGACCTGTAAACTCTCCTCTTCCACTTGAGCATACCGAGCAATTCCCTATTTAGCCACGCAGGTCTCCTGACCCTCTTCCTTGACTTCCTACATGTCGGGATGCTCCGATCTTGAGCTCGGAAAAAGCAGTCCTTGAACGTCAACCAACTATCTTGGGCCCCTTTCCCTTCAAGCAGCCTAGCCCACTGGATTTCCCCTAGCAATCGCTTGAAGAGGCCAAAGTTTGCCCTGCTAAAGTCCAGGGTTGCAATTCTACTTGCTATTCTACTGACCCTACCACACAAGATCCTGAATTCTACCATCTCGTGGTCGCTGCAACCAAGGCAGCCCTCAACCTTCACTCCTTCAACCAGACCCTCCTTGTTAGTGAGGATGAGATCCAGGAGCGCACCTCTCCTGGTTGGCTCATCCACCATTTGCATGAGGAAGTTATCATCCATACACTGGAGGAACCTCCTGGACTGCGGCTGGGTTGCCGAGTAGTCCTTCCAGCAAACATCAGGGAAGTTAAAATCCCCCACGACGACCACGGCCTGCGACCGTGAGGCCGCTGTCAGCTGCCTGTAGAAGGCCTCGTCAACTTCCTCACCCTGATCTGGTGGCCTGTAACAGACCCCCACAACAGTATCGCCCCTGCCAGCCTGCCCCTTAATTCTCACCCACAGACTCTCGACTCGCTCCTCATCTGTCCCCGGACAGAACTCAACGCATTGTAGCTGCCCTCGCGCATAAAGAGCAACCCCACCACCCCGCCTGGCTGGCCTGTCTTTCCTGAAAAGGACATAGCCCTCCATGACTATATTCCAGTCATGTGAGCTGTCCCACCATGTCTCTGTAATTGCCACCAGATCATAATCTCCTGACTTAACACAGGTTTCCAGCTCCTCCTGCTTATTTCCCATGCTGCGCGCATTGGCGTACAGACATTTCAGGGAGCGAGCCGAGCACACCGATTTCACCCTAGGATTACAGGAGGCCTCCCAGTCTTCATCAATTCTGGAGCGCTGTCCCACTGAGGCAAGCCGAGCTACAACCCCATCCCCCTTCAAATCTAGTTTAAAGCTCTCCAAATGAGCCCTGCTAATTCGTGCCCCAGCATCCTTTTACCTCTGTGCGATAAACCTTTCCCACCTGCCAATGTCCAGGCCGGTGCCCTATAAAACTAGCCGTTATCAAAGAATCCAAAGCCCTGCCTGGAGCACCAGCCTCGAAGCCAATCGTTTATGGACTGCATTTTCCCATTCAGTCCCACATCATCAACAGAAGATGGAAGGAGCGAAGAGAAGATCACCTGAGCCCCAGAGTCTTTCACCATCCGCCCCAAGGCCCTGTAGTCTTTCTTCATCTCCCTCAGACTGTGGGAAGCAACTTCCCCTTCACCCGTCTGGAAGACCAGCAGCGGGTAGTAGTCTGTCGGGCGCACCAGGTTGGGGAGTGCCCTGGTGATATCCCTGATCCGGGCTCCAGGCAGACTACAAACTTCCCTATGATGAGGGTCAACTCTGCATATCGGGCCCTCTGTTCCTTTCAGAATGGAATCACCCACTACAATGACCCTTCTTTCTTTCTTACCAGAGGCAGTCTTGAGGTGCGAAGTCAACCGCTTTTTCCTATGTGGCCTTGTAGGCGGGCCTTGCACCACATCCTCACCTACCTCTCCTTCCAGATCCAGGGCCTCAAACCTATTACAGAGGGACACCTGGGGAAGCGGGGCAGGAAGGGAGGAGGGCTGCCCACGACGCCGAACCGGAACTCGCTTCCAACCCTCCTCATCTTTTTGGTCCCCTACCTCCGGGCGACAGCTACATGACAGGGGCTGTCTCAGTCCATCCCCCTCTGTCTGAGAGGGCAGGGGGTCCATCCTCTTTTGGGGGGTATCTCCCTGGAGCCGTTCCAACTGGTTAGCCAGGGAGTTACTCCAGCAGTCGATCTCCCTTTCACACTCCCTGATGCTCCTCAGCCTCTCAACCTCCTCCTTAAGTTCAGCCACTAAGCCAAGCAAATCTTCCACCTGCTCACACCTCACACAGGTGGAATGCTGTCCTCCCTCCCCCGGCAGCAGCAGGCTCTGGCACTCCCTGCATCCAGAGACCTGAACAGCCACGGTTAGGGCCGGGATCTCTGTCTGCGTTGCTACAGCCCTCTTACTGGTAGCTCTCTTTCTGGAGGCGACCATACCGGTCAGCACAACGACCTACCTGTTCCTCCCTGCACCAGGGGGGCAGCGACCCGTCGCTGCCCTCTCAAAGGCTTTTTCAAGTCAAGGGGCAGGGGAGTGGTCGCCGCTCGCCGTGGGAACGCCCCCCGCCACGTCAGCCGCTCTTTCGCAAGGGCTGCTGGAACTTCGGGAATCCGGAAGTGTTGGCTAATGTGGGGAATCGCGGTGGCTCCGCTCTATCCCCTCTGATTTTCCTGATCTCGGTAGAAGATCACGGTCGCTGTAGCGTGCCGGCTGCGGCTCTAGCTAGGCTAGCTCCAATCAGCTGACTGTCCTCCTGTTATTTCATATCCTAGGTAGGAAACTCGGGTTTGGATTAGTTGGGTCTTTGTCTGGTTACCCAATAACCATTCAGTCCCAGAAAATTCAATAATCCCACCATTCACTGAACACATTCTTCCCTTGTTTCAGTAGCAACTGATAGGTCATCCACATATTGTAACAGAGTCCCCGTCTGAGTGGGTGGTTTCCATGATTCTAGTTCCAGTGCTGATTTTGAAAGGACTGTTTTAAAACCCTTGAGATAATACTGTCCAAGTTAATTGGGTTTTTCCTTACTGTGTCAGGATTTTCCCATTCAAAAGCAAATAAATTCTGGTTTTCTTTGGCCAATGGTAAGCAAGAGTCCTTAAATCCAAGATGGCAAATCATTTCTGATTCAATTTAGACAATAAGGAAAATTGATTAGCTATTACTGGATAAATATCCTCTATAAATTTGTTGATTCCTGATATCCTGAACCAATCTGAAACTTTATTTCTTTACTGGCAAGATAGGAGTATTATATTCCAATTCACATTCAATTAATAAATGTGGGTTGTGTTGGATATTATTTTATTCTAATTGGGCAGGTCCCCCTTTTTATTTCTACTTTAACAGGCAAAGCATTTTTCGCCTTACCTGGAACTTCAGATGCCCATACTCCCACATACACCTGGTTAAGGATTTCTTCTATTTCAGGGAGGTCCTCCTGTTTGCTTTCTCTGTTGAATTAAAGATATACTCAAAACTGCAATTAATTGATTTTTAACTCTTAATTCCATTTTGCCTTCTTTAAATGTTGCTTCTTGCCCTAATGAAGATTTCGGAGAATTCAGCATGCATAAAAATTTTATGCATTCCTATTTGTTATCCCAATTTGTACCTCAAGGGTTGTGTCGTTTTGCACTTTTTTTTTTTTTTTTTTTCTTGGTGGCCAGTAGCTCCCACATCTGTAACAAATTCTTTTCCCTCTGATTTAACGCCGAATAAGTTGCTCCTGTATCCACCTAAATTCCACTTTATTTCCTCTAGTCCATAGATTGAATGTAACCAGTGGATCTGCTAGGGTAGATTCCCCAGGTCCCTTGTCAGCCTAGTTCCAATTCAGCCACCGAAGCCACCCCATGGCACTCCCTACCCCGCAGGGCAGTCTCCCTTCCAACGTTCAAAACTCCCCACAGCACACACACACTGATCCGGTCCCATAGAAGAAGAATCCACTTCCCCCACCTTTGCTCGACATTCCTCCTCCATCGGTTTCAAAGCACTTCTGTCCACATTTATTCGACAACCCCTCAGTCCCGTCTGTCGACATGTCTGTTCCCACTTGTTTGTCTGCCCCAGCACCCATCCCGTGATCAAACAGCACAGGAGCTGCGCGAGCTCCCCTCCTTTCAGGTTTCAGATGCCTGCCGCTGCAACAGCACTTCTGGTTTAACCCTTTCTTAACTCTGAATGTGAATGTGCTGCTTGTCGCAGGTGACAGCAATCTCCTCCTCCTTATCAATATCTGATAGGACAGATACAGAGGGTGCTTCTCTCAGAGGTATGTGATACATAATTTTCCTATTTATAACTTTCAAACATCATTCCCCAATATCCCAGGCCAAACAACATCTCTCCAGCTTAGCTTCCAGTTTTTCCTTGTCCTTTTCCAGAGCCAGAATTAGGGATCTGGCAGAGCTATATTAATTTCACATTCTGCCTGCCACTCCGGGTGATCTCCCACAGTGAAAAACATATCTGTATACAGCACTTAATCCCATTTTCATGGCAACCTCAAAACCAACATTCATTGTAACAACGTATTATAATTCAGAGTTCCATTTTTAGGCCATTTCTCCTGATCTTCCAAAGTATATAAAGGCCACCATTGGTTACAGTACTTAATCAGGGTTTTCTTATTTTCTGAGCCCTCGGGCCCTGTAATTTCTTTCCAATTTACCAAAATACACCCTAAGGGGCTCTTTCTTAATATTTCTTTACTTTGGTTTATTCCCATTTTACTTTCTCCTTTGTAATCACGTCTCCTCAAACTTCTTTGATACTTTTACAAACACATTCTCAGGTTTTTCTCACTTCCCGAGAACTCCTCAGGACTCTGTGGCTCCACCACAGATCAATCCACTTATCTTAGTTCCAAGAAATGGCCAACCAGAAATTTCTGATTATCCAGAACAGTATCTAGCCCACTGGAATTTTGTGTGACTAAAATAACAAAAAAACAAACTTTGCAGTAGACACGTTGTCACCACATACTGTTACAGTCACACAGCCACAATATCCACGTGAAATGCAGCCACGCTCCCACACAAGGCACACAGCCACAATACCACCGTTACGTCCACTTAACTCCCACAAGGCACACAGCCACAATACCACCGTCACATCCACTCAACTCCCACAAGTTACCCACGCGGAATGCCACCGTCACATACAGTTACACTCCCACAATACCACCGTACACTTCACTCCCACAAGGCACACATAGGATTTTTTCTTGGTGTCTGGCGTGAAGCTAGCCAACATAGGAGGGGCAGTTGCTCCCTCCCCTAATTTTAAACTACCTTTACTTACAAACAAGACACACAAGACAACAGACAGGAAACATAAACACTTCGTCCGTCTCTGGCCGCTCTCCTCGCGGAGAATACGGAACCGCGGATTAGGACTCCGCACTCGCTTCGTAGCTATGCCACGTCTCAGTCATACAAGGGTACACACGGCATCCCATACATTCACACAGCGGTTTCGCTTACCCTCCTCTTGGCTCCCGAAATCTGAGATGCAGCCAAAACCTGGAACTCGCTTAGTTTACGGCAGCCCCTGCTGGCGAGTTTCTGAACTCACCCGACCCACCACCAGGGTCGCTAGCGGCCGCTCTGTTGGTCGGCGAGTCCGTTTGCAAGCCCTACCTACCAAGGGGAACTACGCTGTGCGCCAGACGTCTCTGCGCGCCTTACCAGCAGCCCCGGGTCAAGCGTACGACTTATAGACCTCCAAAATTACTAAAATAAATTTCAAGCATACCGTTTTTCCACAGCCGGCACAGGTTTTTGTCTGTCCCCGCAGTGAGCGGACGAGAAGTGGAGCTCCTCCAGGCAAGCGGCCTGGGGCGCCCAGGATATCCGTCTCCCAGCCGGTCCTGCAGTCGACAGAGATCTCCTGCCTGGCTCGCCAAATTGATAGCGGAATAAACTCCACAACTTCGTTAAAGTTGTAAAGTAGGTATGCTTTATTCAGCTGAAGACGCACGGGGGACTGGTCCTCCAAAAGTCATGCGTGCCCCAGTGTTGTTTCCCTCTACATTTATAAGGTTGCACCATACGCCTATACATATTCATGTCCTATCCCCGCTTCGTATTACAGTGAGCTAGAAGGTCCTTTGCGCCTGCGCAGTGCCCCCTCTGGTCATAGGTAGGGGTCTTCAAGGTGAAATAAATGAGTCTTCCTCTTCTTGAACTTTTCACCTTTTAGTCTTCACGTATGTCCTTAGGGTTTGGTCCCAGCCATCAACCATCTGCTTCTCCCCCTTAACAGTAGATTCAGGGGTCTGCTTTTCCCTATCAATAGGTGCTTATCAGTAGAATCAGGTGTCTGCTTTTCCTTGTTAATAGAACCAGGTGTCTGCTTTTCCTTATCAATAGCTAGTGCTTTTGTTCTGCTTAGTAGGCATGATAGGTACAGACTATACCTTTGCTTAAGCAATCGAATTCCTCCAACCCCCCTGTACAACCCCCCTGTACATTGGTCAACCCTCTGCATCAAAGTGAATTGTGAAAACAAAGCAAGTCTGTGCAGTTTGACCGCGTTGGTTCTACTCTGGCCTTTGCTTCCATCCTTCTGAACACAGGTAATTTTAAGAATTGTTGCACTTGGCAAATTATTTTTGCCATTAAACTTCATTTACACTGCCAAGTGCAAGGGTTTGGTACTCAGTTAGCTTACCCTTATTGCAGTACTTCTTGTGAATAGTTAATGCTTTTTGTATTTTAAGGCTTCTGTAAAAGCAAACTATTTGCTTTAATAAAGATATACATTTAACAGGACATACCTGTTTAAAATATGCACTTTGCTGAAAATGAACAGCACCTTAAAGTATAACTTCGGTTTGTAAACAAAGATCTTATTTCATTAACATGGCATTATTTAAGTTTGAAAATTGTCAACTGCGTACTTACTGACTCATTGTATAAAGCTGAACTTTATGCACTGTACAATTTAAAGCATCTTTAAGGCTACTTTTCCAAGTAGAATGCACTGAAGAACATGATACAGAAAATACCTTAGCAGTGCCTTTGAACATGCAGTGCTGATGAACATTAGCATACCAACTTACTTGAATTTTTTAGGAATCACAGTGTAAATAACTGATGGTAGTGAGCAAATTGTAAACTTCCCCTAACTCCTAATAAGGCTATATCAATCATGCCACTGAAATACAGTATCTGAGGTGTGCAGGCTATGCTCATTCTGGGTCAGAGGACCCAAGTGTACAGCAGACTGTAATTGCTGACAAACACCCAGGAAAGTGGATGACTCTACTGCAAAAGTTTACTTGTTTAGAGTCTGCAGTACAGAGCATTTCAAGCAAAAAGGAAAAGTCACGACACAAGTAGGGCAAACACACAGACTTCTCCCACTGGAATAAAAGCTTCGTTTCTCCCTTGTGCTTGATTGCCACATTATGCAACAGTCTCACCCTTCCTAGAGACGTTAACATTTCTGCTTTACAAAAACACTGAGCTACTCCTTTTTTAAGGTGTTACATGAATCCAGAATATAATTTACAAAGAACACCTTTAATTTATTAAGTTCCTATGATACAAGGCACAAAACAATCTTCTGCTTCCATCTATGGCAACAATTGACTGACTTTGTTGTGTTGGAGGTAAAAGTTACCCAGCTAAATGCTTCCCTATTATTGTACAGTCTTAGTCATGAAAGTCTACTTCATGAGACTGCACAGGGCCTCCAAACATACCTTTGGTAGCGCTGTCCTGACCACCAGACTATGTTCAGAATTACACTACATGGGAATTTTTCGGGGGGGGGGGGGAAGGGGACTATGATAATTTATTACCCACTGTAACGTCTGCTGGTTCACGTCCACCTTCCCGCGCAGACGCTCCGGCACAAATACCACCGACATGCCTCTGCCCCCACCGCCCCGTGCAAGGGCTGACGGGAACCGACGGCCCGGTCCCAAGCTGGGAACCGCCCCGAGCCGCGACTTCAGCAAACGCTTTATTCGGGTTTAACATAAAAACAAAACAACAAAAGAAATATGGCCTCGGTGTAGCGGCGCAGGGCAGCTGCAGGGAACCCCACCGGAAGGGCCAGATTCTCCTCCCCCCCCCACGGCCGAGCGCCTGTATTTACAACACATGGTTTTTAAATAAGTCTGAGCCATGTCCTATAGTATACAATTATTGCTGCAGTGGCTCTGCCATCCAGCACCCCCCACAGCTGTTCCCATTCATGTTCTGTGGATAGAAAAAGCCAGTGCTGTTAACATGCAAAAACCATTACTAAACACTATTATCTAACTTCTATTTGACCTTACTAAGGAAGCCATTTACAAAATAGTTCCCTGTTGTGCTATACAAAAGCTATAAAATTAAGATTCTATCACCATTTTGAAATATTCCAATATTCCAACAGTGCAGTTTTCCACATTTTATCACCACTGAGCATTTTGGAAAAAAAAAAAAAAAACAACCCACAAAACCAGCAAATTACTTTTTAATCTTTATATCCCTTTATTCCTGTAGCCTTCATACACACAGACACAAACAACTAGGTTTCTATTCCAGTGCATCAAAACATCATAACTAGTTATTCATAATTGGCAGAGTCCATCTTACATCAGCTGTGACTTCAGAGGCTTAGAATTATAAACTTAGAGTCATGATGTCTCCAGGCTATGGCCTAGCAGAATGCAAACAACTTCAAACACTAAGAATTCTTTAAATTGCTTATGTCTACAGGTATTATAACAGTTAACGGCTCACTGTTGACAAATGGAGACATACTTCAGTCCCAGCCACTCCAGAAGAATCACCAACTCATGTGCCTGGTCCATCATTAAAAAAGTTAATATTTATCACTGAGTAAAATTAGCTGCAAATTTGACATATGAAAATTTCTGTTCTCCTTTTCTCCTTATTTCAAAATATTTCCTTTAATTTGGTCAAATCCTGCAATATGCCAGAAACTACAAAAATCAAACCTTGAAAAGAGAAATTGGATACACTCTTCCCTTCATGTGATAGAAGAATGTTTTCACATCTTTATTAGAGTCCAAACATAAAAATCAAAACACTGAAGCCTGAAAAGCTGCTAACAAACCAAGCAAAAAAAAAAAAGCCACAAAACAAACAAAAGAACCCACCCACAAAAACCAACCAATGGATTCAGTGTTCTTCAGCATATCAACTTTTGCAATAACACAGTAGGTTTGCCAACTTAATGTTTATTCTTTAAAGATTAGTTGCTTTTTATGCAGCTATACAAAGGTTGTGATGGCAGTGGGATATAATGGAATTTTACTATATAAAAATGTTCCTTTGCCTAAGAAACAGTATTTACTTTGTGTACATATTTGACTGACAAAGCAAGTTTTGTACTGTTCAGCCCCTAGTTGATAAAAGTACAACTATCTCAAAAGGGATATTACAGGACTTACAAAAACCAACCTTCAGTGGGCCAAAACACTCACAGTATCAACGGCCTTCTGCATACAATTGTCCTTACAACTTGATAATTGCTTCAGATAACAGTTTAGTAATAAGAAAAATCCTTTTAAGGATGAAAAAAATAAACTCCATCAAAGTACGGCTTTATAATTAACTATACATAAGAAATTACTCATCCTTTTGTCTCAAATATATTTAATGCTCACTATTTTCAAAGATGGCCATTTTTCAAAAGTAACTGCATTATACCCCTTTGAAATTAAGTAGTTAAATCGCAGTGCTGGTGACAAGTATACAGTAAGTTAACTTCATTCTTTGTGGAGACTGAAGCTAATTCTCTGGATCAGGAAGATCTAGACATTCACCCAGTTTCAGCTTTTGTGTAGATTAGGCAGCAACTTTGTTGTCTTTCTAGAGGGAACAACAGTAGAAGGTTAATTTTAAGGGGAAAAAAATAAAAACAAATCACAAAATAATCTGGACAACAGCATTAGGCCAAGATGCAACTGTGATGGCTCCTTCCAGTCTTCCACAATGGAAAAGGAGACCTCCCTGTGCAACCAGATTAGGGTCTGGTCAATGCTCCCTCGCCTGGCATATGCTGAAGCAGCTCCTGACTTGGACTAAACCACGTGGCACAAACCCTTGGTCTTTACACCACCTCCCGGTTGTCTGGAAGGCTGTGAAATCCTTTCATGCAGAAATTCAGATCTTTGATCTTCCACTCCTCATTTCAATTCATGCTCAGCTACCAAAAATGTCTTTGAATGACAGGACTAATTGTTGCAAACTAACAAAGGAATAACTGAGGGAGAGTCAAATCTTCAGCCATGAAAAAAAAAAAAAAGCTCCCTCTTCTTTGTTTTTGTTAAAAATATTTAAATCTTCAGACATAATTAACTGCTCATGCAGTAAACTACCAGAGACATTTCTTCTACCCCAGTCAGAGTTGTAAAAGCCTACATTTCCTTGCACCAATATGGGTAATTACATTTGCTACCAATTCTGAACAGGTTGTCAGTATTATTGCTATTGCCTCACAAGCCAATGTTCCAGTTGAATATATGCACTTGATGCCAAGAAAAATGGCTTGCACTGAAACTGTTAAACAATTTTGGCTTTCCAAGCAACTGAGCTCTGCTGACTGAGATCATATGTATGATCCATGAGCTTTTGTATAGAGGAGAATTTACATTGTTTCCAATGTAAACTGGAAAATTTACTTGCAAGATACTATTCAAGAAGTTTTAGTTCAATATAAAATTTAAGAGGAGTTTGTTTTGTTTGGGGTTTTTTGCCTTTTTTGTTTGTTTTTGTTTACTACTAGTTTCCAAGAACAGTTGAATAGGTCATAGTAACATTAAATATATTTTACCCTATATTCAAAGTTGGCAAACTCCCTGCCTCCACGACCTCCTCTGAATCCACCACGGAATCCTCGAGGGGCAGTGAAGCCACCTCTTCCACCTCCTCGTCCTCTTCCACCTCGGAAGCCAATCACCCCTCTGCCTCTGCACCCTCCACGGCCACGATTGGGACGTAGTGGTATCCCAAAAGTCTCTGCATTTAGCCTTCTTTCCTCAACCCAAGTGGGTTGCCGTTCTCTGCCACACAAAAGGAACAAGGATCATTTTAAAACACACTTCAGAAGGAGGACTGCCTGGCTTAGAATCACCAGAAAACCAATGACATAAAAAATGATACATCAATCCCACTGTAAATCTTCATTATCCCTTCTGCAAGAATCTAGGTATCTGCCACAATTAATTTCATTCAATGAAAACAGATGTTACAGTACCACAATTTATATATTAATCATGCTGCAAGTTTCCCCATATAAAAAGACACAATCTGCATACATAATCATATAGTTAAATTTTAAAAATCTGTCTGCAATTTAAAAGAAGAAACAGAAAATAAGAGTTTGGAGTTACAGGTGTTAGTTTATCTAAATGTCAGCACAACACCCCCCACCCCATAATTCACAATAGGTCAACAATACACATCATCTTGTCTGATAATAAGACAGACAACAGCAAAAGATAATCTTTAATTTTCCCAAAATGCTATCTTCCCATTCAAATACCACAACTGGCCAAGACAGTTGTGTGATCTACTTAGAAACCATTACGAAAACAGAGTCATAACTGATTAAAGTGGTAACTTAGTAGCAAAATAAAACAAAACACAACACCTATTTCAGCAAATCTGTAAAGGAGATTCTAGAGTATGGGCACTAAGTTACAGAAGCGTGGCTCTAAAACAACATGTCCTGGGTTCAGCAGTAGCAGTCATTTTTCTCCTTCTTAGTAGCTGGTGCAGTGCTGTGGTTTTCACTTTCAGCCTGAGAACAGCACTGATAACACCGATGTTTTCAGTTGTTGCTCAGTAATGTTTACTGTGACCAAGGACTTTCTCATGCTTTGCCAGGGAAGAGGGGAAGCCAGGAGTAAGCAGAGATAGGACACCTGACACAAACTAGCCAAAAAGGTATTCCATACCACAGCACGTCATGCCCAGGATGTAAAACTGGGGGCAGTTACCCAGAAGGGCTAGATCACTGCTCGGTCAGCGGGCGGTTGTATTCTCTTCCCTTGTTATATCCCTTATTATTATTGCTGGTAGCAGCAGTGGTTTGTGTTATACCTTAATTACTGGACTGTTCTTATCTCAACCCATGGGAGTTACATTCTTTCGATTCTCCTCCCCACCCCTCCAGGAGCAAGGGGGAGGAAGGGGTAGGGGGGGAGAGAAAGCTTTGTGGCTAGGCTTAAGGCATGACAAATATTTTCCAATTTTTTAAATATTTTTTCCTATATTTTAAAATATTTTCCTATTATTGCACTGCACTTGCCTACAAAGAAATTTTGTGCTTGGTATTCCCATTTCTTTTGCCCACTGCATGTGGAAATAGGTTTTACTTGCTTTTGGATCAGAGCCGATTGTAACAAGTAGTGCTGACACTACCTTGCAACATAAACATGCATTAAATAGACTAACAAGCTTCCCTTTACCTATTAATAGGCCATACCTATTGTCATCACAGGAGATGTTGTCAAAGAAGGATTTGGTTTTGTCATAGTAGCAGTTGGGGCCAAGTGGATCTTCCTCATCTGCATTCCCTTCACTATTTTGGTTATTAACACCTGAGTCACCTTTGTCTTCTCCATTTACAGGCTTCTCTGGTTTTTCAAGTTTATCTTCTGGAAAATAAAAATTAAGCAGAAGCTTTCCAGACTATCATACTAAACCAAACAGCACTATTAACTTATTCACAGACAGACAGTAACTATACTGAATGCTCAAAACTACAAAACCCCCTCCAAAATTTAATGGGAAAGTCAAGTAATTTGACACAAATTAGGATGTTTAGCTGCTGCTGTCTGAAGGTTTGATATCCTCTATATTCGATGCGGGTTTAATTAAAGCAAACAAACCAAACAAAACCAAACAAAACAAAAACCAAACACCCCCCCAACAAAAAAAAAACACACACACAAAAAAAAACAAACCCACAAGAAACTAAACAACCAGAAAACACAAAAAACTGCAAACAAAAACCAGCAACAAAACACACACACCTCCCTCAAAACCACCACCAACAAAAAAAATACCCTGTGGTAGAATGGATTTAATAGCTATCTATTTTCTATCATCCCAGCTACCTCTTTTCCAGATTTAAAAGCCTCAGTCATTCCTCACAAAAGCCATTAATGTTTTTGCTCATCCTTGTTGCCCTTCTCTTTTGTTTTCTGCCTTTGCCATTACCTCCTTTGAGACACAGGGCAAGCATTCAAGCTTTGCCATAAACTGACTTTATGATATATTTGTTTCCTAATAATGCCTGAAGTTCAGCTTACTGTTTTGACTGGCACTGAAAAGGAAGCTGGTGGTTCAGCAGAACTAGCTACTGCAAGCTTAAAGTCTCATTCCTAAATGCTTACAAATTTACACCTCATAATGCTATGCATAAAATTCAGATAGCCATCTTAACCTCTCCACAACACACACACAATTACCATTCTGCCTCATAAAATATTTCTATAGCTCTTTACGGTTTGCTTTCAATTTCCTCTTTATTATTCTGAAGAGTAAGAAAAAAATAAATACATAGTATCAACAGCAAACTGTCAACTCTTTTAAAAGTGATCCAGAAAGAAGCAAGCACCAGAGAACAAATCCTAGGGACTCCACTAGTGTTTTTCCTATACTGAAATCTGACCATTTATTCCTACCTTTTGTTTACTGTTTTTTAGAAGTCATTTACTGAAACAGGGAACTCCCTATTTTAACCTATAAGAATTTTGTCCAAAAATAGTAGCAGCACTGTAACGAACAGGTGGCCGGTTACAAGAGAAAGGAGTAATTAAAATAGAAGCCCGCTAGGAAAAATTAAGACAAACATGCTGGCAAGTATGTTTCTCAAATTATGCCTGTTTCTCCTTGGAAAAGGGTAAAAGCAAAATAAATGGTAGAAACTTCCTTACATTGAAACTCTTGTGCGTCCTCCAGCAAAAGTTTTGATCCCAAACTCATGTTTTTGTGACTGCTTTTGGTCTATTAATAATTGAAAACAAAGACAAGTTCTCTTTTATTGCATCTTTTTCAGAGCTCAAAAGTAAACACTGTTGGGACTTCTGCTCAAGTAATCTTAATTTTTAACCAACAGACTTGTTAGATAATGATGTATATTTGCTAGTTAAAATTCCCTCAAAACTCAAATATTGATGCAAATATTTAATTAAACAGATGATCCCGGTTTACTTTCTTTTTGTTGTTAAGAACTGCAAAGAAGACTTCATAGGATATGTCTTTTACAACTTGCTCTTCAAGATAGGATTAAAACAGGAAGACAGTTTTTCCATGGACAAATATAAAACAAAAACTGGTTTACCTTTTAGTTTAAGTTTATTATGAAATTCTCTATCAATTTCCTCCTTGTTGAATTGTGCATTTGCACTTTCGAAGTCAAAGTCCTTCTCAAACTTCATTAGACCATCCCTCCTAATACCAAATCTTCCTCGACCCCCTCTGTGACCTCTACGGCCTCTCCGTGCTGCAAGTCCACCTGGAACTGAAAAGAGAGAAATTCTGTTTAGTTTGTTTGTGGATTGTTTTATCTTTGAGGGTGGGGGGGGGTTGGTGTTTTGGTTTGCTTTTTAAATTCCTGGGTTAACAGGCTGGGACTCCATGCATCCTCTTCCTGCACTTTTGTTATAAGTCCTGTTGAAGCAGCTTGTAATTTGCAAATTCACTTACAGCAATTATGGGAGTAACACCCAGAGCATAATGGTACTAAAGTTGGGTACTAAAAGACATCATAGAAATCATAAAGCTTTTGAAGAAGAGTTAAAATGTTAGTGGCATTTCTGTCCAGTATTTTTGTAGAAAGGTGACAGGTTTTATTTCATGCTATTGTGTTTATAAATCCATGAATACTGCTTGGGTTTGCATTTTTATTCAAACTGCTTAATAGGGAGCAATCAGAAAAGATTTTTCTCTTTAATGTTGACTCTTTGTGCTTGTATGATTCTGACTCAATGCAAAGTTACTGTTATCTGCTAGAAACAATTATGTGAAATAATTCTAAATCCATGAATTTTACTACTGTAATCCAAACTGCAAGTTCTCTAGCTGTTAGAAACAAAGTCCTAATGCTTGGCAAACTACACAATAATGCATGTTAGCAGACTTTTACAGAACTTAATGGAGTCTGGAAACAATGATTGCTATTTCTCAGAATAAGATTTACCAATTTGTCATTTGTTTTCATTTCCGAGTTCACTTTCTGATATTGAAGCCTTGTGTAATTCAGCTAAAGCTGGAAATAAAATATTATTTGTTTATCCAATAAGGTATTTTTGACCATACTTTTGTATATAGGTATATAGTTCAGATTTTAAAAAAAAATCCAAACCTATAAAAAGTAAAACCACAAGTTTAACTTGTAAGAAAAAAAACCTAAATATTTAGAATACATGCTTGACTTCAAAAAGAAAAATACATAATTCAGGACTCTGCCTGCCAGTCAACCAGTAATGGACAGCAAGAAAATTCCTACACGTTAACCTTAAAAAGAACACTTCATACATGTATGTTAAAAAATAAGCCAAATTATTCAAAGCTACCTCGCCTGTGCTCCTGATTCTCTAGTGATTTTTGGCTACCAGACATCAAAGGCCTGGTTGGTACAGGACTCCTCCTCCCAACTGGTGCTGGAGTAGGCAAGTGGGCTGAAGCTGTTTGTACTGTTTGTTCCATGGTGGGGCTCCTTCTCAAATGATCTATCTGAGGGCTTGAACGACCTGGGACAAAGACAAAACAAAACCAAAACCCAAAGAGTTATTTCTCATGTACAAATTTGAGTTAATAGTCTCAACCAATCTAGACTGACAGATTTATCTGCCTTACAGTCAAGACAGCTGTGCCCAAGAAAGAAATAAATATTTCTGTACCTCTGTACCCTCAGATCCACTAATCCAGAATGAAGAACATTCAGCAATTCCCATCCCCCTAGTCTAAAAAACCTAAAAACTAAACAAAACAACCACAATAAAAAAAAAAAATCAACCAAACAAAAATCCACCACACCCAACAAACAGACCACACACTTGCAATCTATGAAGATGACAAATATTTTTAAAAGCAAAAAACAGAGGTAAAAAACTTATTGGTGCCCACAGGAGGTTTGGTGGCAGAACATACGTTCATCTGGAGCATGTGTCATACATTAAGTCCAAGGATCATACAGGTTTTAATTTCACCTACAGAAACCCAAGCTACTCTCTTCAACAGCGAAACAGTAAATGCGCAACATACTTCCCCCCCTTCAATTAATGCAACAAAGTAGAACTTCTTTTTAGCAATCCCCTCAACTAACCCCAGAAAGTAGTCCTAATTGGCATAACAAATCTCAAGTAGAAGTCAGGAAAAACCCTGTTTGCTGTAAGTGCTTTGCCTTTTAACACAACTGCATAAACTTTAAAATACCATTAGGAATATAACTTAGCACACATTTTTTACAAGCAGCAATGAAGAGTGGAAGAGCAGGAAACAATGTCTTTGGTATTTTGAGAAGCAAGGAAAACATCTGCATGAAAAGTGAGGGTGAAGGTGCTCAACATTTAGTTTATTTTTTCTTTGCCACTCAACAAGCATAAAGAATTTCCTTTTTGCTTCTACTTTTTTTCCAGTATTACACAAACTACCCATACATTCTATTACTATTAAGCTGACTTAACTGCCATGTCACTTTCTCTACAGACAATCAGGTCTGTTGTTAATATTTATATAAATATACATTAATAAAGAATTTAAAATTGTAGGCTAAAGGACTTCACAATTCAGTCAGCATGAAGTATCTTGACTTTTGTCATGTCAGCAATAAAACCAGATACTGAATTTCCATATACACTTATTTGCTAACAGTATTCAATGGAATTAAGTCCTACTCTTCAATATAGATGCTTTAAGGAGAAAACCAAATGTGTTGCTAAGTTACCTATAGCACACCAAGATAGGAAAATACTTTTAAAGAAGTGCAAAGCCTCTCAGTGCTTTCTGGTTTCAATATCAAGTGTTTCATAACAGGCTTCAACTGTTTAGTTAGCATTTCTGGCAACCACCTAAGTCACAGGGACACAATTGGTCAAAAATGATCAGAGTTATTAAAAAAGATCTACCTTGAGACATTTGTGGTTTTAGTGATCTTGGATCTGTTGTAAATGCAGAACCAACTGCAGTGCTTTGGGACATGCTACTGCTGGCTGAAGAATCTGTTCCAAAAGATGTTAAAGAATCTCCTGCTTTGAAAGAAATAATATAGTTGTAAAACTTGGTTTAGACTTTTTTTTCTGGGTTTTTTTTTTTTTTGCTTTTTCTTTTAATAAGCACTAAATGATTAGTGAAGTCATATAAGGCAGTTATAGAATACACATAAAACCTGCCCTTCCCATACAATTTAAGAATAACGTGATACATGTATTCATAGAAAGGTGGCAAGACTAATATTTTGATAGTTTTTATAAAAGAAAACAACACAAAAAAGCACCCACCACACACAAAACAAGAACAACCCCCAAAAATATCACCCAAAAAAAACCACCCACTGCTTTTATGTCACAAGTGTTAACATAACATAGTCATGATATCATCTTACAGAGTAACGAACAGTATTAGTATATATTTCCATGTAACATATTTTAAGCAGAAATATGACTGTCACATCTTATTAACTGATGTCAAGTTATGGTCAGTTCTACAGGCTTCCTTTCACCTGGCTAACATTTTCAGTACCAGGAGTAATGATGACACCACAAGAGTTACAGGAATGTAAGTTTCTATGAAAGACACTCTACTTTTGAGCTAAATTGTGGGACTAATACAGATTGAAGACTTTTGATCTGCCTTTAGGGAAAGACAGATGAAATTGTAACACTGATTACTGTCTATGTACACATATGCAACTTGACTTATAGGAAAACACCAAATAATAAAAAGCAACATACCAACTCCAACAGCACTGAACTGCTGCCCCACCAGCAGGCTTGGACTAAACTGACTGTAAGCAGGCATTCTCCCAAAAGAACCATAGGACCCCACATTCTGGAATGAAGATGCAGTCGAAGATCCTAATGAAGACTAAACACAAAACACTTGCAGAAAGTCATGTTTACAGAAAAAGAAATAATTCTGCAGGGCAAGAAATGCCAAAATTAACACTTTTTTAAATTTACCCTACCACTGTGGCTAATACATGTACAAGACCTCAACACTCAAAGTTGCTTCTTTAAATATCAAGAATGTAGCCACTTTAACACAAGTGAAAACAGAACAAAAAAAATATTTGAATTATACACATTACTCTGTATGAAAACTTGTAACAGACAACAGTTAGCAGAAAGCATTTTCACAAGTATTACACAGTTTAGAAAGTACTTTTACCTTTCCAAGATCACAAACTTGTGAAAACAGTACCATAAAATTATGCATTTTTTTCCCTAAAACCTCAGATACTAACTCTTTCGTCAGACATCACAGTATCACAGTATCACAGTAGGTTAGAGATTGGAAGGGACCTCAAAAGATCATCTAGTCCAATCCCCCTGCCGGAGCAGGAACACCTAGATAAGGTTACACAGGAACGTGCATATAAGCTTTTGTCAGCAAGTTTGGAAAATGCCTTAACTTTTTCCCTGAAGTTTCAAATATCACATGAATAACAAATGACCCAATCATACTAGAGAAAATCAGGGTTATTACTATTATTGGGGTTGGCAGTAATGCTATTTCACAGCTCTTAACCCCCACTGACAAAAGAAGTTACATCACATTTAGCAAAAGACCTCAGAGGACTGCAAGGGTACTTTTTAAGGAAGCATCAAGAATTTTATCTTATGGAATAGCTGAACATTAGAAATGCAATCACTTAAACAGAATTACAAAGTTTCATTTAAACCAAGAACTTCCATTTTGCTCTCAGGGGTGATTTTTAAGAGACCCCACAAACAATCAGTACACCAACAAACTTCAATAATCAAAAATAACTAGCCCCATCAGTCCATTTACTACAAAGTAACAGATTAACCTTGAAGGCTTCAAGTTGTAATTTGCTTTCTCAAGCAACAAAGTATTCCTTTTTTAGGTAATTGCCCTTTAGTATGAAGCCTTTTTAAAAACACCTAGCTAGATGAAACACTTTTTAGAGCCAGTCAGCAAAAAAAGACAAACATGAAAAAAAAAAAAAAATACAAAAACCCCCAAACAAACAAAATAAATCACTAATGATTTGGAGAGATCTCAGCTTCTATTCCATTTGACTTATACTAAGCCTGATCTTTCCACCAAGTCTCACACACATGTCCGCCTAAGCCCAGTATCTTTTAGAAAAGGCATCAGTGTCTACCAAAAGTCATTAGTCATTTTAGGAAAAACTGACAAAAAACAGTGCTTTGGGCTATAATTAGATTTCAACCTTAATTTTCACAGTTAAAAGACATGATTCAAAAGAACAAAGTCTTTCCACAGTTCTTTACATTGGGTTGTGAACTTTACAGCAACAAACATTTTATTTTTTAAACACTCAGCTAGAGAGCACTTAAAGCTACCAGGTTATAACAGCAACAAACATCTAAAAATATGCTTTTATTTACCTGAACAATAGCAGGGTCCTGTGGCAAAGAACACTGGGGCTTTGGTGGCTCACAGACAGTCAAATCTTTAATGTCACTGCCACGGAATATAATATACTCAAAGACTTCATCACGGCGTGGTATAGGTCTATCAGTTGGTCTATCCTCTGTACCAAAGGAGCGAACTGCAAAATTGGGAAGGCAGGAAAAAAAATAAAAATCCTACATTCAACAAAAAAGGCTTCAAATATACTTCAGAAAATGAAAAATAAAATTTTTTCAACCATTAAAAAAACACCCCCTAAAAAACAAAATAAAAAACCCCAACAAATCAAACACAAAGAGGCAGCATTGTCTCTGTTATTATCAACTGCTCAGACATAAACAGTCATTTCATCTTAGAAATGACAGTTAAAAAAAAAAAATCAAGCAGAAAGACCTATTTCTCACTGAGACATCACTTACACTATCACTCACATTGATTATTTTGACTATTTTGTGATAAGGGGAAGCAACAAAGCAGATTTTTTGCAAAGTTAATACTTTCTGAAGATTATAGCAATATGAACATCAACAAAGTCTGGTCTGTAATACCTGTGAATCAAGGACTACATGAGTTTCATAGAATCAATTAGGCTGGAATAGACCTTTAAGATCATCAAGTCCAACTATTACCCCAGGACTGCCAAGACCACCATTAAACCATATCACTGAGGGGCTTATCTACACCGTTTCTGAACACTTCCAGGTACAGTGACTCTACTACTTCCCTGGGCAGCTTGTTCCAACACCTGATCACCCTTGCTGTGAAGAAATTGTTCCTAATATCCAATCTAAACCTCCCTGGCACAGCTTGAGGCCTTTATCTCTTGTCCTATCACTTATTACTTGGGAAAAGAGACCAACCCCCACCTCACTACAACCTCCTTTCACAGTATCACAGGTAGTTATAGAGAACAGTAAGGTACACCCTGGGCCTTCTCTTCTCCAGACTCAACACTACCACTTCCCTCAGCCATTCCTCATCAGACTTGTGCTTCAGACCCTTCACCAGCTTTGTTGCCCTTCTCTGGACCTGCTCCAGCACCTCAATGTCTCTCTTTTAGTGAGGGGCCCAGAACTGAAGACAGGATTTGAGGTGCAGCCTCACCAGTGCAGTACAGGGGGATGACTGCTGATACAGGCTAGGATACTGCTAGCCTTCTTGGCTGCCTGGACACAAGCTGGCTCATGTTCAGCTTCATCAATCAGCACCCCCAGGTTCTTTTCCATGAGCAGCCTTCTAGCCACTCTTCCCTGAGCCTGTGGTGTTGCATGAGGTTCTTGTGGTCCAAGTGCAGGTCATGGCACTTTGCCTTAGAATCATAGAATAGTTAGGGTTGGAAAGGAGCTTAAGATCTTAATGTTCAGGCTGAGAGGAAGCAGGACTGCTTGCAAGCCTAAAACTGTACAGGGGCCTCAAGCACACACAGTAGCTCATGCAGTAAAGGAAGTCATTAACTCGGGAAGCTGGGAACTAGTAACAACAACAAAAAAAAAAAAAAAAAGGAGGAAGAGAACAATTAAAAACAAGGGGCTTCCTCCTAAACCTGATGCCCCCACCCAGAACTGTTTTGCAGTTCTGCAGGGGGCTAACAAGGAAACACACCTCACCACACAAACAACCAGCTAATGCAGCGGTAAAGAGGATCACTACTGGTGCCACCAAGAAAAAGCAGCAGGTAATAGGGAACTCTACTTTGAAAGGGACAGAGGCACCCATCTGTCAGCCTAACCCACTCTCAAGGGAGGCATGTTGCCTACCAGGGGCTCGGATCAGGGATGTTGCTGAGAGACTGTCTGCTCTAGTAAGTCCCGCAGACTATTACCCACTTCTAGTGATCCATGTGGGTGCTAGCGATATAGATAGCAGTAGCCCGGAGAACATTAAGGACTACAGAGCCCTGGGAGAGGTAGTTAGGGGCTCTGGAGCTCAGACAGTCTTTTCATCAAATCTCCAGGATAAAGAGGAGGACCTTAAAAGGGCTAGGAGGATTGACCAGGTTAATAAATGGTTAGAAGGGTGGTGCCATAGAAGGGTTTGGGTATCTAGAACATGGGACTCAATTCAGGAAGCCAAGTCTACCGGGGGCTGGTGGAGCTGGTCTGACAGTGAACAGGAAGAGCAGTTTTGGTAGGAGGCTTGCCAGACTGGTCAAGGATGCTTTAAACTAGACATGTTGGGGGAGGGGGGGCATCATTCTATCTTAACACACAGCCAGTTGCTAGCACCTATAATAAATGCTCACAGCAATGTAGTATGAAGAGCAAACAAGAGAAATTACAGATATGTGCACATCTATGGATATGTGGTATCATCAGTATTAAAGAAACATGGTGGGACAGCTCCTATGACTGGAGCTTTGGAATGGAAGGTTACAGGCTCTTTAGAAAAGACAGGGACAGCTGGGGGGGGAGGGGGAGTTGCCCTTTATGTTAAGGATAGGCTGGAGAATATGTAACTGGGCATGACATGATGCGGTATGGAATACAGCTTTGGTTAGTTTGGGTCAGGTGTCCTGCCTCTGCTTCCTCCTGGCTTCCCCTCCTCCCTGGCAGGGCATAAGACTCAGAAAGTCCTTGGTCAGAGTAAATATTACTTAGCAACAACTAAACGCAACTGTGTTATCAGCCTTATTCCCAGGCTGAAAGTCAAAAGCACAGCACTGCACCAGCTACTAAAAAAGGAGAAAAACAACTGCTATTGCAGAACCCAAGAGAGTATCCACCCCTTATTCCATACCATTCACGTCATACTCTGAGTCCACGTTTTTCAATATACCATCAATCTTGTCTCACAGATATATATACACACACGCATGCATACACACACACACACACAGAGAGAGATCATTCCTTAATGCATGGACCAATCCCTATAATGCTGCTGAGTCTATTCGGTCCATGATGTCAGGCTCCATCTCTTGTGATGGTCTTTCAGAGCAGGAGAGACAGTACAGTGTTGGATTGTTGTCTGCTGATGACACTGAGGAAGGTGTCTGGTTTCCACAAAGTTCATTCTTTGTTGAGATGATGGTCCAAGGGAAGTCAGGACCAGTCGCTGGTGATCTCTAGACATCTAATTGGTGGGCTATAAAAGTGCTACATAGCAGGCAACAGCATACAATTGAGTTCATTGGCTGTTTCCCCCTTAAATCAAATCCCCTCAAAGTACAAATTGGACTTTGCCATCTTCTGTCATTACCCACTAAGTATATCCAAGTCCCTAATGAAGGCAATCCCATGAGTGGGTTTGCCTTTCCCTAAAGCAGGAATAACCTAGACTGTCCATTGCTGCAATCACCCCCACAGGGCATTTGCCACCATCCATAAGTCAGTAGAGAGATAAAGTACTGGCCACTTTTCTAGTTCAGCAATGTCCAAGGCCAGCTGGATGGCTTTCACCTCTGCAAATTGACTCGATTCACCCTCTCCTTCAGCAGTTTCTGCAACTTGTCGTTGAGGACTCCATACAGCTGCCTTCCATCTCCAATGCTTTCCCAAAATACAGCAGGACCCATCAGTAAACAAGGCATATTGCTTTTCACTTTCTGACAGTTTCTTTTATATGGTGGGGCCTCCTCAACATGCATCACCTCCTCCTCTGGTGACATTCCGAAGTCTTTGCCCTTTGGCCAGTCTAGGATGACTAAAAAATTCCTTGATGACTGGAATTTCCTACTCAAGCTTGTGTAATTAGTGCAGCCCACTTACTCCATGTAGCATTGGTTGCATGATGTGTAGAGGAGACACTGCCTGTGAACACCCAGCCCAGCATGGGCAACCTGGGTGCCAAAAGGAGCTGTGCTTCAGTGCCAATCACTTCTGAAGCAGCTCAAACCCCTTCATAGGCTGCCAGTACCTCTTCCTCAGTTGGGGTGTAGCTGGCTTCAGATCCTTTTTATCCCCAACTCCAAAAGCCAAAGGGTCAATCTCAAGTCTCCCCTAGAGCTTTCTGCCAGAGCAGAGGCTCCAGGTAGGACCATTCTCCCCAACTGTGGTGTAGAGTACATTTTTTACATCTAGTCTGGTCCAGACTGGTCTAAGGGTTACTGCATGAACTATCTCTCATTTAATTTGCTCAAAGGCTTGTTGTTGCTCAGGGCCCCATTTGAAATCCTTCTTCCAGGTCACATGATAGAGAAGGCTTACAAACAAACTGTAATTTGAGATGCGCATTCTCCAGACCCCCACAACACATAAGAAAGCTTGTGTTTCTTATTAGTTTGTGGAGACATTGCCATTACCTTGTTAATTGCATCTGCAGCCATCTGGTGACACCCGTCTTCCCATTTTATTCCCAAAAATTGAATCTCCTATGCAGGTACCTTTACCTTGAAGTGTTTTATGGCAAAACAGTCTTCCATCAAGATTTGGATTATTTTCCTTCCTTTCTCAGAAAGTTCTCTGACTGTATTGCCCCACACAATAATGTCATCAATACATTGCAGGTATTCTGGAGCTTGTTCCAGTGCAGTTTGGATCACTCCATGGCAAATGGTAGGCTTGTTTCCACCTCTGTGGCATTTGGTTTCAAGTGTACTGGGCACCCCTCCCAGTAAAAGCCTACTGTGGCCTGCACTCTATTGCCAAAGGATTTGAGAAAAATGCACTGGGAATATCAATTCTGTCATCCCACTTAGCTGCCTTTGACTTCTGTTCATATTGAAGTTCTAGCATGTCTAATACAGCAGTACTCAATGGTGGTGTGACTTTATTCAGGCCACGATAGTCTACTGTTAGACTCCACTCACCATTAGACTTTGGGGCATGGGTTGCATACATTTGACTTCATCTTGATCTAGACATGCATTCCCGGCATCCAGCCTATGATAGATCACCTCTAGAATGGCTGATTCCCTCAGAAACTGGGTATTTTTCTCTATCATGGCCCACTTGGAGGAACAACTCATAACGCTGTCCTTTTAAGGAAACCTTTCCTTCACAGCTGCCAGGAGCCACCTCCAAAGGCTGAGGGACCATTTCTCCTTTACAATCGCTTTATTAATTGCTCCTTCCCTAGGAAGGATCCCAGATGCTTGGCTTCCCTACCTTCTAGTTCGTGACCATAAGCACCATTGTCCCAGCATCAGAGCAACCAGATGACTATGTGTTCACCTGGATGAGGGGTGAAATATATCTGCATATTTGGTAGCCTGGTCAAGGTCTGGGATCTATAAGTCATTTCTTCCTCCAGACCCATGTAGTAATAACTCTTGTTCAGATGATGTCCCCTGTAGTAAGTGCATTGACTCTTCAGCTTTCTTCACTGTATGTGTTGCTCTTTGTGCCTCGTTTGCTTTACCCCTTGCTTACAGAGGCAACCGTTATTGGCACAAATTGGTCCTTCAGCTTAGCTGCAGTGAATATCACTGTGGCTGGAGTTGCTGCAATGTCTGTCACTGGAGCTGGATTGGCTGCAGTATCTGTTGTCAGGGTTGGTTCAGCCACTGCTCAGGGGTTTGAATAGCTGCTGTACTTGTCACTGGGACTGGTGTAGTTGCTGTGCTCAGAGGTGGAGAAGCTGCACTGTCTATTTCTTTGCCATCAGATCCCAAGACATTTTTTTCCTCTTTGAAGGCATTGGATAGTGTAGAACAAGGCTACATAAACACAGGCCAAGCCCCAGCACATTGCCATGACTTGTCCCTCTCCAGTATGACAACAAACCTCATTTAAATGTTTTACTAATATTTTCAGATTTTGCACTTGTTCTGTGGTGAAGTTCCAAAGCACTGGAGAGGCCCACTGGCCTGGATACTTGCCCATACTATCCCACACAACCTGCCACTCAGGTTTGTCCAGCCTCAGGGAAAACCTCTTGGTCCTCCTATATCGTCATCTAACCTTAGACAAGACCCAAACTCCAACCTGCTTAACTTGGGAGGTCAGAACAAAATGATCATGGGTAAAACACACTTTGTATGCATGCCAACATGCTGATCCCCATCACAATCAGCAGGCAGGTCTCAAGGGTACCCAAAAGTCATTCAAAAGCTTCAGAATTCTCAAATGATGCCCTAGTCTGGTGGGGGAGCTGGGGGTTTAAGGGAATGTCTCCTTCATAAGTTAACAACACAAGGAGGGGAAAAGAGATGTGTAAATGCTCAAGACTTCCATTATATATCTCCCAAAGTACAGAGGTGGTGACCACACTGGGAATGCAAGCCATATCAGTTTCATGATCAGCAAGTCTATTGAATTACAAGTCATTACCATAAAGTACAGTAAAACAAGAACCATAGCCCTGGCCCCACAGCTGATAAACACTAAAACAACAAATACTGGCTTTAAGTAAGGTACGACATGCTGAAACCCTGAGGTAAAGAGCAACAACTTTGAGAGCCAATAAATAAGCATTGCAATGAGTGACTATTAATCCAAAACAATGAATACTTACCACAAATATTTTAGACACACTCTGGTCAGACCTGTTGTTATCTCAACCCTTCGTGCCCCACAAAGAGCTGTCCTGGTTTAAGCCCATCCGGTAACCAAAACCCATTCAGCCTCTTGCTCACTCCCTCCCTTCTTCCTCCCCCAACTCCAGGAGGGATGGGGAGGACAATCGAAATAATGTTACTCTCACAGGCTGAGGTAAGAACAGCCCAGTAACTAAGACACAAGGCAGAACTACTACTGTTACCACCAACAACAAGGAAAGAGAATACAAGCTCTCACCACCCTCCGACAAATACCCAGCCCCACCAGAGCAGCAATCTGGGCCTTCCAGGTCCCTTCAATTTATATACTGAACATGACATGGTTTGGTATGGAATACCTCTTTGGCTAGTTGGATTCAGGTGTTCTGTCTCTGCTTCCTCCCACCTTCCCCTCCTCCCTGGCATAGTATGATACTCAGGAAGTTCTTGGTCAGAGAAAACATTACTTAGCAACAACTAAAAACATCTGTGTTACCAGCATTGTTCCCAGGCACAGCACTGCACCAGCTACTAAGGAGAAAAGTGACTGCTATAGCTGAATCCAGGACACAGAAATGTTAACTTGTCAGAGTATGAAAACACAAAGTATTGGAGCAGCAGCAGTCTTGGAGCTTTAACCAGCTCTGTCTCTTGGGATACTTCCTCAGACTACATCCTTCTTCCAGAATAAGGTACACTGGTTCATATATAGTAAAACAGTGAAGAGTGACAGGAAATTAAAATAAGCATGTGAAAGATGTAGTCTTTTAACACTTACTAGAATGATGATAAACACATTTAACCTTACCTTGTCAATTTAAGTGTGGTGGGTTTTTCTGTTGGTTTATTGGTTTTTTGATGTTTTTTTTTTCCTGTGTGTGCATTTTCTTTGTATGTTTTGAGGGTGGGGTTTGTTTGTTTGGGGGATTGGTTGGTTGGTTTTAAATGAGCTAAACTGGCTTAGGGGCTTACAAACAAAACACATGCTAAAAGCCAACTCATTAACTTATTTTTTTGTCAGTTTAGATACACACAATTAAGTAGCTACCTAGACAGAAACTAACACCTATGAGCCTAACAGGATTCATGTATATGACATTATGCCCAAGTAGAATCATAGAATCAGCTAGGTTGGAAAAGACCTTTAAGATCATTAAGTCCAGCTCCAGAACAGCCAAGACCACCACTAAACCATATTATCTAGGGCCTCATCTACACAGCTTGTGAACACTTCCAGTTACAGTGACACCACCACTGCCCTGGGCAGCCTGTTCCAATACCTGATCACCCTTTCTGTGAAGAAATTTTTCCTAGTATCCAATCTCAACCTGTTAACTGTCCCTTCTTCCTGAGGTGATAAATTTAACCCTTCCCCTTCCTGCTCCCACCCCTGAACAATAAGAAACACTCTAGTCTCCACAAGAATTTAGCATTCTCTGCCTACATTTCCAAGCCTTTTACCCAATTAATTTTGCATGAAACTCTAAAAGAACAGGAAGTTTCCTTTCATGTGTCATTTAAGCCATGGAAAACACTATCACAAATGGTTAATGCCAGAAAATTAACTACTAAAATTACTGAAAGCGATTTCATTAATATCTATTATTAATGACAATGGTTCCAAGTGCAAGTCTCAATGGTGATAAGTGAAAACTGATGCATTATACCAAAGAGACAGGAACTAATTTTGTTTCTTATACCCACATGGCTACAGATTCACTGCTGCTGTCAGAGAACAAAGCCTTTTCTGACACAATACACCAATAATATATAAAAACCTCAAATATTTGTGTAACTTGCTTAACATCTGTAATCTGATAGAGATAGCTCTCCCTGTTATTTAAGTAACACACTTTAACACTTTGTGAAAGACTGTGCTGCTTTCCCTTATCAGACTCCAGCTTAAGACAAAAATGCTGTTATTTAAACAGTTGCTGTCTTCCTCTAATTTGCAAGAGAGGCCATAACTTCTGCTAGTAAAAGGATCACAGCTTTGTGAATAAAATGCTAATTAGAGAATTATAGGAGACTGTCCCTCAGTAGGCAAAGACAACAATCAGTACCCTGTTAGCAACCAAAAAAATATTATTTTTGTCTAAAACCCCAGAAGACTTAAGCAATTCCATATGTACAAATTTGAGATTAAACTCAGACTTCAGTTTAGCCCACACAAGTCCTACTGTTAGGCAAATCTGTAGTTATTCAACAACAGATGCTACCTCTACTTTTGAGCTTCATGTCACAAAACTTAAGTTAAGAAATAAATAATGATAAAACACCCTGTGCTCAAGCCAGCTACCTAGCAGAGCAACTGAAAAAGCTGAGTCATCTTTTGGGGCTTTTCTTGTCTCTTTCTGGCAGACAGTTTGACATTTGCAGTAAAAATCCATGGTAAACAGTTCTGGTATAACTTCTGGACTCACCACAGGAAGAGATAACTATTATCCAATCAGTATATTCACAGCTACAGACAGTTCAAAAAGGAAGATCTGCCTCTTTTTACATAAGGACCTGACCGTAATGAACCACACTTGCCATCTTACATATAAGCTATCATACTACATTCATGTGATCTAAACCTCCCTTTATTCAGAACCTTCAATACTCTAGTGTTGAGCATTTTGTTCGTGAGCACAGTGAACTGTTTTACAGTCTGATCTGGTTCTTATCAGCTTCCAGATTAATCTCAATATTTTTGGTTCCTGGTGGCCTAGAAATACTGGTACATTCTCTTCTGGATCATGGCACTATATTACAAAACACATTCTTCAGCTAACTCAGCCAAGTTTTATTAAAGCAGATTTAATGATTAAGACATTTCTGATGAGAGCTATAGGAAGAGAGATGATCAGATTTGGAACTGCAGTTTGATCTATCTTACATATGTACACTTCAGTAGATATGCCATAATATGACTTAACCACTCTTGAGAAGTCATGCAAAATTGGCTTGGTCAGCAGTAAACCTGTCCAATTTAAGGCAAGGCTATCACAAGTTCCTTGAGGATGAGAGTCTTCTAAGTGCTTTTGTAAAAACCTTCACAATCACAGCATTCAACTGGAATTTCTAACAGTGCTGTTTTTTTTCTCATATAAATACTAGCTGTGGTTTTTAAACAGATAATACCAACAAGATAATTTAACCAAAAGGCAATTTTAGAAATAAAATATACATCATGAGAGCTAAATGTCCCATAAATTAAGTACGCAAGCCTGGGACCAAACCAACTGTAAGTTGTTTCAGAGCATTTTGAACGTAAGAACTTACAGAACAAAGTAACTGATTTCTTAAATAATACTTGTCAGTGAGGAGAAGGGGAAAAAGAAGGCCTTACAGTGTGACAAGGCACACAAACAAGAATCGCCACAAAGGCCAAAGCGAGATAAAAGCTAACAAACTGCCTCACAGTATCAACTCCACAGCCCAACTATTATAAACACCTATTATGTAAAATACAAGATTATCATTATGGTGAACTGCTAAACTTATCATACTAAACAGGAACTGAGGTTCAGAATACTCTCAGTCTCAAATATTTGGTACACACAATGAGCAATTTTCCCCTTTTCCTAATGGCTAGATAAACTCTCTGCTTACATATATGCATTTAGATTACTTAGGGAGACTTTACAGAGTCAAGTGTAAAATAAAATACCATTGAGTTTTGCAAAATCTATTATTAAAGTTATTAAAAGTTCTGACTTAATTTTTTACCTCAATATTACACAACCACTGCCATGGCTAATACACTTGCATTCAGTTGCTAAGTAATGTTTACTCCGATCAAGGACTTTCTCAGTTTCATGCTCTGCCAGGGAGAAAGGGAAGCTGAGAGGAAGCAGAGACAGGACACCTGACCCAAACTAGCCAAAGGGATATTCCATACCACAACACGTCATGCCCAGTACATAAGCTAGGAGGCGCCACCCAGAAGGCCCAGATCACTGCTCAGGTAGGGCTGAATATCAGCTGGCAGGTGGTGAGCAATTTTACTGGGCATCACTTGTGTTTGTTTCTTCTCCTTTTCCCCTTTTACTTTTCTATTCTCTCCCCTTGTTGTTTCCCTTATTATCATTACTGGTGGTAGTAGCAATACTTTTGTATTATGCCTTAGTTACTGAGCTGTTCTTATCTCAACCTGTGGGAGTTAGATTCTTTCTCCTCCCAATCCCTCCAGGAGTATAGGGAGGAAGAATGGGGGGGAGTGAGCAAGCAGCTGCGTGGTTCCGAGTTACCGGTTGGGCTTAAACCACAGCGCTTACACACACATATTCTCTGGACAATACATTCTCATGCCAGCATCTGTACTCAACTTCAATTTATACAATGCCATAGAGCTACCTCCGAAATTAAGAGCTCACAATCAGCCTTCTCTGTTGATAGCCTAGCACTTACAGGATTCCCTTTAAACCCCAGTTATCTCCTAGCCCAGGATGCATGAGTGCAGTCGTATGCTACCCCGTACCCTGCAGGTCTAAAACTCTTACGATACAAACGACTATTTCCAGCTTCCCCCTCCTACTCCCGTTTACACACTAACTGAACCACTTCCACCGCGAAGGGCATCATTCTTACTCTACTCAAAGATCCTATGAGCAGCCCCTAACTAGGTAATGCTCTTGGCTCCCTTTCGCGACTGTACCACGGCGGCCACTCTGAGCCTTTTACACCACACACACACCACCCTGGAAACCAGGGAACCAGCCCGCGCCGCAGAAGCAAGGGCCTCCGCAGCGCTGTCTCGCCACCGCTCCCAACCCCTCACTCCCACCTCTGCCGGGAAGCGTGGCGGGTAGCCCTAGCCCCACCACAGACATTCCTTCGGGGAAGATGGCAAGAAGACACGCCTCCGGCCGAAAGTACATGAGCTCTTACCAAAGCTCTGCCAAGACTCTCGCAAGTACTAATAGGCTCCCGCAGCCGACAGCCCCCCCCCCCCATCGGCACAATACCACAGACTACCGCAACTTTAAGTTCTTGCTCGATCCCCGACAGGCCCCTAGCGGTCCCACTTCCCTCCCCTAAACATTGCTAGGCCGCCAAATCCTTACCCTTAGCCAACGCCACAGTGGAGTTTTCAGTGTCGATAGTGTATAAGATTCCTTCGTAGCGGATCTCAGCCTTAGAAATAAGACTTATTTTGCTCCCGATGTAGGGCGCTCCCCCGCTCATCGTACTGACTTCCCAGTTCGGAACAAGACTTCTTCCTTTTGAAGCCCAGCACAAACAGCTAAGCAAGCCCGCCGCAGAATCGTAGTAGACGTTCTACGCCTCCCGCTTTGAATCCAGCCTTCCTTCCGCCGAACTCCCAGCGACGGCTTTCCCTGCGCAGGCTCCTTTAACATACCTCGCAATGAAAATACCCTAAAACTCGCAACATGGCAACCACTCTCGTCTTTTCTCAAAGCCACCCCCTCCACTCCAACCGTGAAATGGATGCCGGGAGCGGAAATGATCTCGCGAGAGCGGCCAGCCAGGGTGGGGCTACGCTACGCTACGCCACGGCACTGAGGGTAGGGGGTGATCATTTCGGCTTCACAGTCGTGAGTATCTGGCGTGTTTCCTTTCTGTGTTTAGGGTATGGTTTTCATGGTGATTGGGTTTAGCTGTGCTTCATCGTGTTTTATATACCTGGTTGGTGAGTGGTGTGATGGACTAGGTTTGTGTGCGGCCTGGGACTCTTTTTTCCCCGGGCTCGTGTGCCAGGAGTTCGCAGCTTGGGAATCTCACTCTGGTTCATGATCTGTGAGCATATGTGGATGTGGAAGTAGGTTGGGAGACTTGGGGTTTTCGTTTGTTTTGCCCCCCCTTTTTTTTTTCCACAGAGGCCTAAACTATGTATCATTGAATGCTGTATTCTTGTGATCATTGATAAGCAATTTAGAATCCAGTTATGTGGAGAGATGTGAAAGTTTTCATATCGATAACTATTTAGCTTGTATTTCAGTATTTTACTTGGCTGGCAGTTTTTAGATAGCGGGATCTTGCCAAGCAGCACTAAGCAATGCAACTGTTTATGGTATCTTGACTAAAGTATGGAATTAATCCTGAAAAAAATATTCTTTTAGTACAAGTAAACACACAGAAAATTATGATTTTGAGTTTATTTTTAGGTCGTGCACCTTAAATAAAAATCATAAATGAGGCCTCCTGTTGGAGGCTTTGCCTGTTAAAACATACTGCCTTGGGTGCCCTTTGTATATTTACAGCCTAGAAAATTGCATGCAACAAACTTAACTTCTGGAAAAGGGCACTTAATTGTCGACGCGGGAGTCACAAACAACACAGGAACGATCAGTGTGATCAGCGAATGCCAATTTATTACAAAGCTTTAACTCCTTACATACCATTTCTTACAGGCATTTACAGTGATTTGGCATATTATGATTGGATACATGTCTTGAAGACCCTTAGCGACTAACACATAATTGGTTAAGCACTGGTGTGAGAACTTGACCTTGAAAGCTTGTCAACAGCCCACAGTTCTCATTAACTCAGTGAATTACAGCTTCTTCTTATCTTGCTTGTTTATGCTTTCTCAGGCCTCTCATGGCCTTTCAGGATTATTCAGAGTTTATGTATCAATTATCCATTCTCCCATGAGAACACTGTCTCCACACTTAATAGCTTTTGTTACAGCAACTGGGCACTCATGTTGCAAAGATTCAGCAAGTATTTTTCTCAGAATAGGGCTTTGAAGCACAATAACAAGCCAGATTTTTTTTGGAAGAGTCTGCAGGTTTCAAAATAGGAGCCATATTAGATTTACAGAGACTTTATGCCCAAGTTCAACTGACTGTAAAGTCATGGAGAAATTGAGTACTCAGGGAGCTTTGCTGTGATGTGATTCTAGCATGTCCTGGACTAACTGAAAGATTTTTTGAACAAAGTTGTGCAGTTAATTACTGGATATATATGACCATGTCAAGTCTGGGAGTCCACTGTTGAAAAATCAATACTTGTAACTCAGCAGAAAATAAAGTTTTACATCAAGTCCTGTCTAGATGAGTGCAGTCAAATATTTGCAATGATGATTAACTTTAAAACAAAAGCTCCTAAATTTCCATAATATATGTATATATAAAAGTTACTTGCAACTGAAGTACATGAAACTAAATTTAGACACGTTTCTAGAATACCCTTTGGATGCTCTAGCCATCTTGGTGCTCTCCAGTTTGTGGAACTTAAAGTTTTTAATTCATGCTTAAAATCAGCAGTTGAAAGAATATTTTTATAGCATAAAGTGAATTTCAATTCTGTATGTAAAGACTTCTTTGAATTCATTTTAAGAAGTTACCTCAAAGCCTTATCTAAATCTGGTAGGTACCATTTTAATATTAAATGTAAACTTAAGTGTCCTGGGTTCAGCAGTTGCAGTCATTTTTCTCCTTCTTAGTAGCTGGTGCAGTGCTGTGCTTTTGACTTTCAGCCTGGGAACAGTGCTGATAACACCCATGTTTTTAGTTGCTGCTTAGTAATGTTTACTCTGACCAAGGACTTTCTGAGTCTCATGCTCTGCCAGGGAGGAGGGGAAGCCAGGAGGAAGCAGAGACAAGACACCTGACCAAAACTAGCCAAAGAGGTGTTCCATACCGCAGCACATCATGTCTGGTATATGAACCAGAAGGGTGAGATCACTGCTCGGGTCGGGCTGGGTATCTGTTGGCAGGTAGCAAGCATTTGTATTCTCTTCCCTTGTTATTTCCCTTATCATCATTGTTATTATTGGTGGTAGCAGTAGTGGTTTGTGTTATACCTTAGTTACTGGACTGTTCTTATCTCAACCCATGGGAGTTACATTATTTTGATTCTCCTCCCCATCCCTCTGGGGAGGAAGAGTGAGCGAGCGAGCAGCTGCGTGGTTCTGGGTTGCTGGCTGGACTTAAATCACCCCATTAAGATACTTAAATTGTATATTTGAAGGCACTGAAAGTGTGTATTTGAAAGAAACCCATGTCATTTAACTAGGCAAATAATGCTCCTTCTTAAGTGCTTTCACTCCTTTAGAGGTGTCCTGTTTTTTCTGTGATAGAGTTAACGTTTTTCACAGTAGCTGGTATGGGGCTGTGTTTTGGATTTGGTGAAATGGTATTGGTAATACAGAGATGTTTTAGTTACTGCTGAGCAACTTACACACAGTCAAGAACTTTTCTGCTCCCCACCCCACCAGTGAGCAGGCTGAGGGTGAATAAGGAGTTGGGAGGGGATGCAGCTGAGACAGTTGACTGCAACTGACCCAAGGGATATTCTATGTCATGTGATGTCATGCTCAGTATATAAAGCTGGGGGAAAAAGAAGAAAGGGGGGGGTGTGTGTCAGTGTCAGTCAGTCATTTGGAGTGATGGCATTTTGTTTTCCTCAGTAACCCTTAACATGTGATGGAGCCCTGCTTTCCTAGAGATGGATGAACACCTGCCTGTGGATGGGAAATGCTGAATGAATTCCTTGCTTCACTTTGCTTACGTGTTCAGCTTTTGCTTTACCTGTTAAACTGTCTTTATCTCAACCCATCAGTTTTCTCACTTCTACCCTACCAGTCCTCTCCCCCATCCTACTGGGGGGTGGGAGGGTGAGTGAGTGGCTATGTGGTGCTTAGTTGCCAGCTGGGATTACACCATGACAGTCCTTTTTTGATGCCCAACATAAGACACGAAGGATTTGAGATAATGACAGATCTGATTGGGATGTGCTAGATGGAATTTATAGCTGTGTTTGCTGTTTAGCTATTAATTGACAGAGTGCTATGTTTGCCATGGGGCTTGCTTGCCTTACTGTATATTAGTGTCATGCTCATTAGTGACTGGTTTTTGCTTTCACTGCTTGCTGTCCTGCTTATCATCTGACTGCTGTGCCTGGGAGCATTTTGATAACAGCAGTGGCAATACCCTGGGCTGGCGGATGGCCAGGGCATTGCTGCTGTTTCTGTGCTGCTGTACTACTGGACAGGCTGGAACTCCAGCGTGAACTCTAGTCAAAGGAACTGCGTGACCTATAGATGAGTCCACATGGGAGCAGGACACCCTGAAACACCTGTGGCTGTAGATGAGTCCATGCCAGAGCATCTATGGCCATTGTTATGTCTGAGCCACAGCAGGTATACCTCTGAAGGGATACGGCTCAAGGATGAGTCCACGCTGGAGAAAGTACACCTTGAAGCATCAGTAGCTGTGCATGAGGTCATGCTGCAGCACCACTTGGAGCAGGTGCACCCCTAGGGACAAGGGGAGGAATTCATTGCAGTGTTAAACTATATGGAGACCAGGTGTGGAGATTGTAATGGACCTGCCTTTAAACTGTTGTAAGCCATGATTTGAGTTCCATGTTATAGGAATTACTATAAGCATGTAAATATTTGAAAAATATTTTTATAATAAAGGAATGAATACAAAAGGTCATTGAGATTCTATACTAAAAGTCTCATTCCCTACATAGAAGCACAAGACCAAAGCCAGCTTCAGCAACAAGTTTACATACATTATGTATGTCATAATTTTTTTACTTAGAGTCCAATGTGAATCAGTATACATGTTTTATTAAATTATTCTATTATACTTCCTTATTCTGTGTGTTTATATACATAAAATGGCTCAATTAAGAGGAGGTGAGTGGGAAGAAATATGAAATCATATTTTAGAGATGACCCACCCACAAGTGTAATTTAAAACTAATTAAAGTAAGTAATTTTTTAGGTTTTGCAATATGTTGTATAAATCATGACTTCCCATTTTCTCCCTCTGGTGGGAAAATGACTTTTTATCCTTTAAAGTCACAAAGCAATAATATTTCCTTCTGTGTGTGTGTATTTTTGTTTGTTGTTTTTTTGTTGCTTTTTGTTTTTATTTTTTGTGGGGGTTTTTTTGTTTGTTTTGTTTTTTTAAATAGAGACACCCAGTTTAATGCCAGAATGTTAGAAAAATGTATATGAAAACTCTTCAGATACAGGACTAGTTGCAGAATCATGTCTAGCTTTTCATTATAAAAACTCTGGAGATGGTGGTATACAAATCAAGTCCAGGATCAGGGCAAGTAAGTGAAGGAAGCATGGAGCCTTCTCCAAAGATAATAAAACGTGGGACTCTTAAAATAATTGGACAGATTCTGAAATTTTTTCAACGCAAATATTCTGCAATAGCAAATTGAATTATAGTCTATTAATATATTTAAATTTCAAGGTAGAAACTGTGGAGACAGCGTTCTCACAGGAGAACGCCTAATTGGTACGTAAACTGAATAATCCTGAAAGATACAGCAAGGCCTTGAGAGGCCCAAGGAAGCTTAAGCAAGCAAGATAAGAAGCTGTAATTCACTGAGTTAATGAGAACTGTGGACTGTTGGCAAGCTTTCGAGGTCAAGTTCTCACACCTGTGCTTAACCAATTGTGTTAGTCTCTAAGGGTCGTCAAGACATGCATCCAATCATAATATGCCAAATCACTGTAAATGCCTGTAGGAAATGGTATGTAAGGAGTTAAAGCTTTGTAATAAATTGGCATTCGCTGATCGCATTGATGGTTCCTGCTTTGTCCGTGACTCCCGCATCAACAAATGGCACCCGAACAGGGACCCTCAGATCGGTAACTTGTGGCATGCAAGTTTGAAGGTCCGATCAAAGAAGAGGGAGTGGAGAGCCGGCCGAAATTCAGCACTGCCCTGGCTCTGTGAAAGTCAGGCGTCTGCAAACAGTGGAATAACAGTGGGATCTCGCCCTGATCAAGTGAGCGGCCGGGGAGGAGAAGGGGCACTCTCCTTCCAGAGAGGAACAGGCAGTGATGGAGCTCCTCCAACATAATTCTCTCTAAGAGAGGACTGCAACATGATAGTGCCACCTCACTGAGGCTGTTAAAGTGGGCCCAGGATAGTGGCTTTATCCCCGCAGAGCAAGCCACCTTTGAAGTTTCTGAATGGGAACGTATAGGTCAGGCGTTGTGGGATGAGATCAGTAAAGGGACAAAGGAAGCCCCGAAGTATTCGTTATGGAGATTGATAATTGAGACTTTAAAGGAAATGAAATCGGAAGAGGCAGCAGTGGCATCTGTTTTCCTGGCTGCTGCTCCTTCGCAACATCAGTCAGAGGTAGAGAAGAGTGCTACCTCTATGGTATTTGCCCCCCACCGTTGTGCCTAGCGTGGCACCGCAGAAGGCTCCTCGGTATAAGGGGGGAGATAAAGTGAAACGGTGCTCGCGCCCGAAAGTGCAAACGTGGTCACCTTCGACCTAGAGGAAGAAGGTCCCGAATCAGAATTGGAACCAGACCCAGAGTCTCCGACAGAACTGGACTCGTACCCTCCCCTTCCTGATCCTGACTCAGACGGTTCAGACAGTTCAGCTCATCAGCAGATGTGAATCAGCCTCAGTGATGGTCAACTGCGACAGCTGATGAAGAAATTAAAGTATTGGAGACAAAAGAAACCTCTGAATCCTCTGCCCCACTCCCCTACAATCCAGTAGTAAAGAAAGGGGAGTGGGAGGGGGGTGTTGGGCACGGGATAGGGGATTATGGTAATAACTCTGCTAAACGTTGGCCTGGGATGATCAAAGATGCAATTGTTATGGGGGAATTTTCGACTATGGGTCCCTCAGCATTCCGGGTGTTCAGCACTCCACATGGGAGAAAGGAGTGGGAGGCATTGGATTTAGAGGCAGTAAAGGAGGCGCTCAACTGGTAACATCCTATGGGTTAAAATCATCATATACTCAGGCAATTACTGCACATATTTTTTCTGCATATATCTTAGCACCATATGATATCCGTATGATAGCTCAGTCGTTGCTTACTCCCCACCTTCAGATATGGTTTAAAGGGGGCACAGCAGAGGAAAAGGCTGGATACATGGCTACTGCCTTTGCCGCTGCTGTTAAACCCCTTTTACAATATGGTTAGGGTGATCGTGGGGGTGCTAAAGGTATGAGATGTTATAATTGTGGACGGACGGGACATTTTAAAAAGAAAGTGTACTTTAAAAGAAAATTAGTTCAGCAGCCTGCCCCCCCCCCGGTAGTGTTACTGGTTTTGCAGATAAATGTATTAGATGTGAGAAATTTGGACACAAGACAATTGAATGTCGTTGCTTTGCAACTTAGCTTGCCTAGCCCTTCAATAATACCTCAGGGTTGGGATTTAATAGTAATTGATTTAAAAGACTGTTTTTTCACAATTCCTGTACACCCAAGCAATTGTGAAAAATTTGCTTTCTCTGTCCCAGCAATTAACAAAGGAGAGCCTGCTAAGAGATATGAATGGGTTGTTTTACCTCAAGGTATGAAAAAGTTTCCTGTTCTTTGTCAACTGTATGTTGCCTGGGTACTGCAACTGATCTGATAAAAACTGCAAAAATGTGTTATCTATCACTATATGGATGATATCCTAATTGCAGGCAAAGATTTAAACAAGGACCATCTCCTCTAGCTGCTACAATCAGAATTAGCGAAAGCAGGACTGGTAATTGCACCAGACAGAGAGCAGCATGAAGCCCTTGGAAATATCTGGGGTGGATCATTTCCGGAAGTGAAATTAGGCCTCAAAAAGTTAAAATTACCACAGAGATAAAAACCTTGTCTGATGTGCGGAAATTGATGGGTGATATTCAATAGATCTGCCCTTTGTGTGGAATCACAAATGATGATCTGACTGATCTTATGCCCCTTCTAAAGGGTGAGCCATAGGAAAAACAAAAAAGGTTCTATTAAAAGCTCAGAATGAGGCCTTAGATCACATTATGACAAAAAACACTACCTCTTATGCTGCTCAATGGAATCTAGATTTACAGGTTATTCTGTTTAAAACTCTGGGTATTCTGGTCCAGTAAAAGGCTTTGGAAACTGGCATTTGGAAAGGTCCTGCGGAAGTAAAACTAACTGGTCAAGGTAATATGTGTGTAATTACAGATTCTGGTCTGAGGTGGGTGCCAGCTCGATGGGTGAAACCCTGGAAAGAGGCAGCACTGCCCCAGGACACCCCCCTTGTCAGTGATTGAATGAACTGAAATTTGAGCTTAGGACATCCGTTTTATGGATGTTTTCAGTCCTTCTTAAAGTGAAGGGAGCAACCTTTTTTACGTTAAAGTAAAAAAAAAAACAAAAAAAACCACAAAACACAACCAACACGAAAAACACCACCACCCCCCCAACCCCGTCCCAACATTCGCCGGTTGCCGCTGCGGCTGCTAAGACTGAGGACAGAGATGAAGATGATCCTTTTGACTCAGGCCCTATTGACCCCAAGAAGGAGCCTGTGCACCTCCATCAGACTGCTGTTGCTGCTCCTGAGGTTCTGATGCCTGATAATTCTGATGCTGACCTGGATGGTCCTTTTGACCTGGAGCCTATTCATCTGGAAAAGGAGCCTGATTTATATCCCCTAGATCCTCATGTTAAATGCACAGCTGTAAAGGGAGATGCGAGACCAGTGGGGGATGCAGATGTATTGTGTGCTTTCCTGGTGGTGTATGTTCTGCAGAAAGACCCGCAGTGGGAAGGTCTCTCGTATGCTCTTATCAGGAGTATCGGGCAGACTGTGATGGACTGAGGACTTATGACCCCATATACAACTCATTTAATACATTCTCTCTGTGATACTCATGTACTAGAAGCTGGTAAAAATAAGTATGTCCAGGTTTCTATCGACCTTTGGAGGCCTTTATAAGTACTGCTGGCTACTTCTTCCAACATAGGCTAGCCACCTGTGTCGGAATGAGTGTGCATTTTGGTCAGTATAAAAGCCCAAGCCTCATGCGATGTGGGGGAGGCAGATCCTTTCGAGGGATGCCCGCCAGGGTTAAGCCTGCCACCTTGCACTGTGGCAATGCTTCTCGGAGCTGGTTTTCTTGTTAGTCTCCACAGGGTCCTTGTGCCACGTTCTGTACGTGGGATTGTGTGGTGGAGGTAATGATTGTTGGGATTTTGTGCTTCAGATATTGTAGTTGTGTGGAGTGTGCATGTGGGATCCCACATGTGAGTGTGTGTGTGTGTGTTGAGGGCAGACAGTGTTCTGTGTATTTTTTGTTGTTGGGTTCATGTAAAAGTTTTTAACGGGTAGCAGTTTAACATTTCAGACAAGAAAGGGTTAATGCAAAAGCGCAGTTGCCGGCAGGTATTTATGGTTGCTGCTGAAGCAGGCAGGCAGCTGTAGCTGCTGCCAAGAAGGCCTGCGTTTGTAGCTGTGCAAAGCAGGGTGAGCAACTTTGGGGAAAAAAAAAAAAAAAAAAGTATTTGGTGAGAGTTCAGTCCCCATGTTCAAAAGAAGCTGCCCTCTGATTCGGCTCCCAGTGCTCCACTGGTGGAAGGACCAGGATGGACACCAGAGCCGAGGAGAGAAAAAACAAAACAAAACCAAACCAAGCTTAATATGTTTAGAGTAACCTGGGGATGAATCAAAGACTTGGAGGAACAGATAGATTGGTTGAAACAAGAACTGCTAACTGAAAAAGTGAGAGGGGTAGTGCAACCACAAGCTTTGTGAGCCATCACCTAAGCAGCATGAGGGTGGCAGAGAAAAAAAAAAAAAAAGGCAATGATGCGGCAAACTCCTCGTTTAACTTGTCTACTTCTCAAGAACTGATAACCTGGAGGAGGGGGTGTATTTGTGTCCTCCTGCCTACAGCTCCATGGCGACTGCCTGCAAAGTTTGTCAAGCCTTGCCATGATCTGGACAGACGAATGGAGAAACCTGATGCTTCAGCTACAGGAGCTGATCGTGAATACCCCAAGCAGAATGAGATAGAGGAAGAGAAAAACCAATGATTGCTAAACATCATTTGAGGGCAACGGAAAAGTAACAGCTTGAATATGTGTGCTTGTAAAGTAGCTATTGTTAGAGGCTTTGATTTTGTGTATGAAACCACCTGTATTTACTAGCCAGTTGCTGATAAGAAACTACACCTTGTATTATATGGATTTGTCACTTGTAAAAGAGATGTTAGAGTATGCAAATTTGTAGTAGCTGCTAGAAAATGCTAAAGCAAAAGATAGGAATATTCTAATACAATGGTAGTGTTATAAAGCAGGTAATGGAGCAAATTAAGAGGGTGGGAGAATTCCACTGGTAAGAAATTTCTTTGGCTAGTCCCTTGCTGGCATCAGCATCTTCAACATGCTGCTGCACCCTGTAATAGTTACTCTGCTAATGTAAATCTGTGTGTGTGCCTTGCCATGATAACAACTTGTTACTGGATGAAGCAGGTGAAACTGCATTGACAACAAGGTGCAAGGACTGAGGCTGACCAAATGCCTGCTACCACAATCAAGGGCAAGACTGGGTTGGCCTCTGTGTTTGCCACCAAGAAGAACCTTTAGCTCCACTGCTGGCTGCAACCCAGCAGGCGTGGAGCGGTGGGGACACATGCCATGCCAGACCTTGATGTGAAGGATGGCCTCCCCTGTTACCAGAGAGACATACAGCAGAAAAAAGGGGCAGGCCCAGCAGCCTGTAGTTGGCATATGTTGAAAATATGATCTAGCCCAAATCCCCTGCTCAAGTAGGGTCATCCAAAAGATACATAAAACAAAAAGGGGGAGATGTGGAGACAGTGTTCTCACAGGAGAACGCATAATTGGTACATAAACTGAATAATCCTGAAAGATACAGCAAGGCCGTGGGAGGCCCGAGGAAGCTTAAGCAAGGAAGATAAGAAGAAGCTGTAATTCACTGAGTTAATGAGAACTGTGGACTGTTGGCAAGCTTTTGAGGTCAAGTTCTCACACCTGTGCTTAACCAATTGTGTGTTAGTCTCACTAAGGGTCTTCAAGACATGCATCCAATCATAATATGCCAAATCACTGTAAATGCCTGTAGGAAATGGTATGTAAGGAGTTAAAGCTTTGTAATAAATTGGCATTGGCTGATCACACTGATCGTTCCTGCGTTGTTTGTGACTCCCGCGTCGACAAGAAACATTTTTAAAAGTCCAAATTTCATTCAGCTATATTGTTCTATAAAAGAAAAAAATAAAATACTCATTTCCTAAGCAATTTTTTGATTTCTAGATCTCCTGTGTATACTTAATACCATTTTTCATAAGCACTACTGTGCTTTCACAGTCACTTACTGCACTTTCTCCTGCTTATATATCCTGACCACACCTTTGCGCTTTCAGTACTTCTACTGGCCATTTTATTTAAGAAATATGTACTGGTTTAATTTCAAGAGACTTGTAAACATAATTAACTGGGGCAGCCTATTTTTATTGCCTTTTAAAAGCAGTTTATTTTGATTCATAAACCTGCTTCTAAAGGTATAAACAGATAATCAGGAAAAATTAGCCCAAATAAAAATGTAACATACAGTGAGAGGAAATAGATGGTAATAAATCAGTTATTAGCAGTTTAGTGACTTGACAAGTCATACAATGTCTGACTTAAAAGATTGAGTCTGGGACTGAAGAAGAGTTGCACACTCATACACTGTGAGCCCTTGTCCTGGGTTCAACTGTAACTGGTACAGTACTGTGTTTTGGCTTTAGTCTGAGAACAATGCTGATAACACACCAGTGTTTGAGTTGTTGCTAAGTAACAGTTACTCAGACCAATGACTTTTTAGTCTTATGCTCTGCCAGTGAGGAGGGGCACAAGAAGCCGGGAGGAAGCAGAGATAGCACACCTGACCTAAACTAGCCAAAGGGGTATTCCATACCACAGCACATCATGCCCAGTATATAAACTGGGGGGGTTACCTAGAAGGGAAGATTCCTACTTGGATGGGACTGGCTAATGGTCCATGGGTGGTAAGCAATTTTATTTTGCATCACTGTTCTGCTGACATGCAGAGTATGCCACAAAATGACCATGCATTAGCTGTATAATATGCAGAGTTTATTAAAAAAGCACACTAATGTGAATTAGGTAAATTTATCTATAGTGAATAAGTGCAATAAAGCAAATCGGAGATGGAGGTATACAAGTACTGTAGAAAGTTATCAATGCATCAAATCATTACTGCATAGAGAGAACAGTGATTAAGAAGAAATATATCCCCAATTACCATCATCTAGGCCCACACATCCAGTAGGGAAGTCCCTTTGCAGCTGATGCCAGGAGTGTCAGGTAATTGGGAAAATTAGTATGTGGTGCATCTACCCATAGGTGATGGCTTCTCTAATGGCCACAAGAGGGTCCTGCTTTTATACCCTTAGAAAAACAACTGGTTCTATGCCGGATCTCTAATTATTTACTCATGGGGCCAGGCATTTTCTCATGATGTCACTGTTATCCACGCTGAGAGCAATGGCCAGGCACCCCAGTGCAGCCAAATATAAAGGTCATAGAACAGATGCACACCTGTCTCTTTCCAACAAACAGTCACAAGGAATGTAACTATATATACTCTACTGAATACACTGTGACAAAAGGCATACTTTGTTGTGCCTCTCATGAGAGGGAATCAACTCTAAGCTAGGTTCTCACCCATTACAATCACTTGTGTTTATTGGGGTTTTCCCTCCCTTCCCTTTTTAGTTTTATATTATCTTTCCTTGTTATTTCCCTTAGCAGCACTTGTTATGGTTTAAGCCCAGCTGGTAACTTGGAACCATGCAGTCGCTTGCTCACTTCCCCCTTCTTCCTCCCCCCACTCCCAGAGGGATGGGGAGGAGAACTGAAAAAATGTAACTCCCATGGGTTGAAATCAGAACAGTCCAGTAACTCAGGTATAATACAAAACCACTACTGCTACTACCAATAATAATAAGGGAAATAACAAGGGAAGAGAATACAGTTGCTCACCAGCCAATTCCTAGCCTGACCCAAGCAGCAATCTCCACCTTCTGGGTAACTCCCACCAATTTATATACTGGGCATGATGTGCTGTGGTATGGAATACCCCTTTGGCTAGTTTGGCTCAGGTGTGCCATCTCTACTTCCTCCCAGCTTCCCATGCTCCTCCTCACTGGCAGAGCATGAGACTCAGAAAGTCCTTGGTCAGAGTAAGCATTACTTAGCAACAACTCAAAACATCGGTGTGATCAGCATTTTTCTCAGGCTGAAAGTCAAAACCACAGCACCACCAGCTACTAAGGAGAAAAGTGACTGCTACTGCTGAACCCAGGAGAGTAGTAGTAGTTTTGTATTATTGTAGCAGGATTGATATGTTAAATGGGTATTTGTCTGAACCATTTTGTCCTAACAAAGAAATTATGATTTGGTACCGCCATCTTTCTCTCAAATGGTATTTCTGAATGCATGAGGCAAACTGATAGGAAAAGGGTATATAGGAGTGCAATGGCAAAAGTATTAGTATCAAAATTAACTACCTCAAATTTCTTGTGGGGATGCTGAGGAAATACAGTAGACCAAAACAACTGCTGTGATGATGTAAAGAATCTTATTTTTTGTTTACAAGTCTTCTGTTAATAGCATCCACATTAGAAATTGTATTATTGCAACCATTCTTGTCGAGGTGAAATTAGCATTGAACATACTCTGTGTGCTCTTAAGGATTTCAAACAGCTTCAACAGCCCATGCAGTTACCGCCTTTGAAGGAGTTTGTTTCAGGCACCTGAGCCCCTACAGCTGACTACATGTATGCTTTCAGTTCTTCCTAAGCGTGAAGAAAATTATCCTTGCTGCAACTATCCTCACAGGGTATGAAGTGAAGGCAAAGAACGTAATTATGACAGCTTCTCTACCAAAAGATGATATGAGTGCGTGACATTTCAATTTCTAACGTGCAAACTCATACCCCTTTTATAAAAATTTCGTCTTGGCCATGATCTGATTTAATTAATTTTTTATTACAATTGATTAATTTCGAGAGGCAATAAGCAAGCAGCGCTGGGTGCGCCGGGGAGTCTCCACTCCACCCAAGACGCACACCGAGAGTTCTGGGGTACAGTCTCTTATACTCCTCGGTCTTGGGTTTCAGCCAATCCTGTCGTCTCCTTCACCCAAATACCGATGTGATTCTTTTTCATTGTTCTCCTCCTGTTGCTGGGATCTTATCTTTGGGTGATGAAACTTCTTAAAAAGTCATTGAATTCCTTGGCAATACATTAACAGGGAATGTCTGTCACAAGCTTAACCACTATCTTAGCCCCCTCAATTCCATTTCTTATATAGTTACATATTGAATACACAAGTTCCACCTCATCCCGTAACAGAATGTATCCCTTGATTACCTAACCCCCTTAAGGTATTCAAGCAGTTAAACAAAACACCCTCTGTAGTTAGCAAAGCATTTGAGACATTCAAGTAGTTAAACAAAGTACCCCTTAAAGTAACAAAGACTTTCATTAGGAAGGATTATTCCTTTGTTCCTTCTCTTCTTTTCATCATTGTATTTACAGGAACTTCCATCTTAATCTGATCATTCGTATACATTCTACACATGATTTTCGATTCCTCCCAAAGTGCAATGATGACAAGGACTCCTAAGTTTCTGACACGAATCATTCCTATATACCTCACACCCCTCTTCACCAGGGCGGCAGGTCTCCTCCAAGCCTCAAACCTCCCTTCCAGAAGTTCCTACAGACACAAATAACGTCCGGCTCTCACACACACCACCCATCCGCGTCACTAAGGCACTTGCCCGAGCACACTATCGCTTCCCACAGCGACCAAGACAAAGCCGACTATACTTTCGCTGACACCACTCCTTAGAAAATATACAGATCTCATCGTGCCGCGAAAAGAGGAGAGGAGGAACGAGAAGAAGAGGAAGCTGGTTTCCCCCAGTATGCCTCGCGTGCGGTAGACGTTAGTGCGCTTGCGTGGTGTGTGGCCGGTTTTCAGCTCTACGCAAGATGGCGACGGGCTCCTCGGACCCCTTGGAAGAGATGCTGCTCTTCACTGAGGAAGTGGATGAGAAGGTGATCAGTGATCTGGTGGGCTCTTTAGAATCGCAGCTGACAGGCAGAAAAAATTCCGTCGAGGCGCCTCAGCACAGGACCTTCGCCCCGTCCCAACAGCAGCAGCACCACCAGGGGAGCCTAGTAGGGGGCAGTAGCCCCGTTCGACAGCAGCAAGGACATCCTGTGCCTTCTTCCACTCCCGGAGCAGAGGAGGCGGCGGTGGGGTGCCCCGGAGTCGCGGAGAGCCGAGCCCCTGTTCAGGGGCAGCTCCCGTTCCCCTCGGTGGCGGTAGTGGCGGTGGCAGGGAGGGGAGTGAGTGTAAATAGTAGTAGTGTGCAGCAATCACATGGAGCGGCTCTCAGCAGCGGCGGCGACAACCCCAGAGCGCTCGCCGCCCTTGCACCGCCACAGCCCGCTGCTCCCCCGCCTGCTAGCGTCTCTGCCCAGTCTGTGAACAACCACGTGGCTGTCGGCGCTGCTGCCCGGGACACGGGGAGCCCCATCGGCAATCCGCCCGCCGCCAACAGCGGGGTACTGCCTCTGCAGCGCAATGAGACCGCGGAGGGTAGCGGGACCTCGGCGGGGGGCGGTGGGCCGGAGGGAGCGGCGGAGACTGCTTCTGCCGCCACCACGTCACTCCCCGGCAAGGCGGCGCCCAACGGGGAGGGTGCCTGGGGCCAGCCGGCGGCAGTCCCATTAGCCAGCAGCCACGGCAGAGGCGATGCCGCTACGTCACAGACCAAGCTCGCGCACGGCCCGCTCTCCGCAGTAAACGCACTCGGTACCTCAACTAGCCCCGTGCCTGCCACCCCACCGGGGCAGGGCTCGACTGCCAACTGCACTCCGCCGGGCCCCGCCGCGCCCAAGCTAGCGGTTAGCGCTGCCCCTTCAACCGCCCCCCAGGCCCTATCACCCCGTCTGGCGCTAGGCGCTAGCTCCAGAATCGTGGCCCCGCAGCTGATCGTGAGGCCGCCACAGCAGACCACCATCCAGCTGCAGCCCGGTTTCACCATCCCGCCCGGTAAGTGAATCGCATCTGGAATCAGGATAGCCTTTTCTCTTTTTTTTTTGTTTTTTTTTTTTTTTTTGTTGCCGAGGTTGATTTTATCCCTTGAAGTTGTTTGCTCGACGAGATGGAAACAAAAGAAGAGGCACCTGTTTGACGCACGATGTGTGACAAAAAGGCTGCCGTTAATGAGGGTGTAATTGGTATGGAACGGGCGGTTGCTAATGCAATATAATTGCGACTGTTGTGTGGCGAGTTACTTGTTCTGTTCTAGGGTGAGAGCAGCAGCCACGGTAGAAGTTATTTTGGCTGACTTCGTGGAGAGGGAGGCAAAAGAAAGCATCCTTCAAGTCTAGAACGGTAAAACAAGTTAGCTTTGGTGTTAAGCATGTTAGCAAAGTGTATGGACTTGCTACTATAGGGTAAAGATTCTCTGTTATTTTGTTAACAGCCTGTAAATCCTGTACCACCCGGTATGACCCATCAGGTTTACGAACAGGCAAAATAGGGATGTTAAAATCAAATTGGCACTCTTTTAGCAGTCCTAGCTGTAGGAAATTTTCAGTCATTGGGCAAATTCCTTCCCTATCTTCCTTTTTCAGGGGGTATTGTTTAATCCCGACTGGCTGCTTTCCCTCCTTGAGCTTAATCTGTATCGGGGGTGCATTTTTGGCTTTTCCAGGTATATTTGTCACCCATACTCCTGGGAATACCTGACAGGAATATCTTCCTGGACTTCTTCCTCAGCGTGATTAGTGATCAGAACTAAAAATCTCTATATACTGTTGGTCATTTACTTCTAAAGTGATCTTGACTCCTTTGAAAGTAATAGTTGCACCCAAATGTTCCAGTAAGTCTCTCCCTAGGAGAGCTTTTGGGGAGTTAGGCATATATAAGAATTTATGAATACCCCTTTGCTTTCCCAATTGATATTTCAGTGGTTTAGAAAAATAAGCCTTTTCACTTTGGCCAGTCGCCCCTTTTACCATAATATAATCATCCCCCAAAGGCATTAAAGATTTGTTTAAAACTGAATATGTTGGGCCCATATCAACTAAAAATTCCACTTTCTTTTCTTTGTCCCCTAGCTTCGTTATAGCCAGTGGATCTGCTAGGGAAGATTCCCCCGGTCCCCATCAGTCTAGTTCCAGTTCAGTCACCGGAGCCATCCCATGGCACTTCCCTCCCCAGGGCAGTCTCACTTCCAGCGTCCAAACTGCACACTGATCCGGTTCCACAGAAGAGCCCACTCCCCCACCTCTGCCTGACATTCTTCCTCCACCAGTTTCAAAGCAACCACCGTAGCCGACCCAGCTTTTTCTTTTCTACCTGTCCCCGATTCCTATATGCTCTCCATGCTTCCTCCTTCACTCCCATCCACGTTTATTCAACAACCACTCAGTCCCGTCTGTCAACATGTCTGTTCCCACTTGTTTGCCTGCCCCAGCACCCATCCCATGCTCAAACACAGGAGCGGTGGGAGCTCCCCTCCTTTCCCCCTTGGTTTTCCTTTTCTTTTTTTCTTTTTTTTTCTTCTTCTCTCTCACAGCTGCTCACCCTGCTCTGCAGGGGTTGCAGATGCCTGCCTCTGCAACAGCACTTCTGTTTTAACCCTTTCTTAACTCTGATTGTGAATCTGCTGCTTGTTGCCAGTGACAGCAATCTCCTCCTCCTTATCAATATCTGATAGGACAGATACAGAAGGTGCTCCTCTCAGAGGTACTTGTGATACATGATTTTCCTACCTATCTTCCTGATTACTGGTTTTTGTTTTTTTTTTTTTTGACTTTAAGCATCATTCTCCATCTTAGCTTTCAGTTTTTCTCTGTCCTTTTCCAAAGCCAAAATTAAGGAATCTGGCAGAGAGCTATATTAATTTTGCATTCAGTCTGTCACTCCAGGTGGTTTCTTAAAGTGAAAAACATATCTGCATACATTATTTCCTCCGATTTTCCTTGCTGCCTCAAAACAACATTCATTGTAACAATGTGTTATAGTTCAGAGTTCCATTTTTAGGCCTTCTCTTATACAGCCACTAGGGCGCAGCGAGGGAACTCTTCTTAACCCCCGAATTAGCCACGGTTTACTTTTGTCTGCTTCTCCCCTACTGCTTAAACACAGTAATCTTTAACATTAAGGAGAGACATATACACAAGAACAAATAGATACAATACAAGACAAATAGCTTTGTAGCTATGCCACATCTCAGTCTCACAAAACACTTAGACACAACACAAAACAAATACTCTTTGTCTGTCTCGGGCCGCTCTCCTCATGGAGAACATGGAACCGCGGATCAGGACTCCACACTCGCTTCATAGCTATGCCACATCTCAGCCACACAGAACACTTTTAACCCCACATGGGATCCCACAGACACACTCCACACAGTGGTTCCGCTTACCCTTCTGCTTCCTACACAGTCATTAGCAGGTCCATACTGGCTCCCAAAACCTGGGATGCAGCAGAAACCCTGGACTCACCTGGTCCATGGCCGCTCTGTCAGCCGACGAGTCCTTGGACTTACCTGATCCACCCCCAGGATCGCTAGCGGCTGCTCTATTGGTCGACGAGTCCCCAGCCCTGGACTTGCCTGTTTCACAGCCACTCTATCGGCTGACAGGTCCTTGGACTCACCCGATCCACCCTCAGGATCCCTAGCGGCCGCTCTATCGGTCGACGAGTCCCCAGCCTACTGCTTGCAAGCCTTACCTGCCAAGGGGAACTATGCTGTGCACCAGACATCTCTGCACGGCTTACTAGCAGCCCCAGCCGAGTGTACGACTTATAGGCTCTCCTAAATTACAAGCATACCTTTTCCGCAGCCAGCACAGGTTGTTGTCTGCCCCCGCAGTGAGCGGACGAGAAGCAGAGGTCTTCCAGGCAAATGGCCTGGGGTGTCCAGGATGTCCACCCCTCAGCCGATCCTGCAGCTGAGCAGACATCTCCTGGCTGGCTCTTCAAATTGATATGCGGGTAGACTCCACAACTCGTTAAAGTTGTAAAGTAGGTATATTTTATTCAGTTCTGAGGCACATGGGGGATTGCTTCTCCAAAGGCATGTGCACCTCAGCGTTGTTCTCCTTCATATTTATCCTCTAAATTGTTACATATTAACGAGGTTATGCAACACACCTATACATATTCATGACCTATCCCTGCTTCATATTATAATGAGGTAAAAGGTCCTTGCTTGCATAGTGTCTTCTGGTGGACATGCGCGAGTGTCAAGATGAAGTAAACGAGTCTTCCCTGAACTTTTCATCTCTAGTCGTTACGCATGTTCCCTGGTCATTTAGTCACTGTCCAAACCACAAAGCTGATTTCAGCCAGTTTAGGGGTCCAGAGAACAGGAGTTACTGTTCCTTCCTCTTATCGATAGCCTTGATCCTCCCACCCTGTTCTGGCAAGCACAATAAGTGTGGAGCACACATTTGTAGAGTAAGCAGTGACATTGTTAAGCAACCAGCTTAACCCTAACCCTCCTGTACATCGGTTAACCCTTCGCATCAGTAGTGAGCAGTCATGATCCCGACAAAAAGCTGAGGAAGAGTAGCTTTATATGTGTCTTGAAGCATTCTGTTTACTCCTTGACTTCTGATAGACTTGAAAAGTTTTTCTTCTTCAAAGAGTGTCTTTTGCTATGAATCAGGTGGCAAGATACAGCCTGATGTGTATAATTTAATCTAAAACTTAATTTTTAAAGTTTTTAACTTTGCTGAAGCTACAGGCTGGGCAGAGAAGAGATTCAGAGCAGCCCTGTGGAGAAGGACTTGGGGGGTGTTGGTTGATGAGAAAATGAACGTGAGCAGCCCAGAAAGCCAACCGTATCCTGGGCTGCATCAAAAGGAGTGTGACCAGCAGGTCGAAGGAGGTGATCCTGCCCCTCTACTTTGCTCTTGTGAGACCTCACTTGTGTACAACACAACTTGTGTTCTGGTGTCTTCAACATAAAAAGAACATGGAACTGTTGGAACAAGTGCAGAGGAGGGCCACGAGGATTATCAGGGGACTGGAGCACTCCCGTATGAAGATAGGCTGAGAAAGTTGGGGCTGTTCAGCCTGGAGAAGAGAAGGCTGCGTGGAGACCTCATAGCAGCCTTCCAGTATCTGAAGGGGGCCTATAGGGATGCTGGAGAGGGACTCTTCATTAGGGACTGTAGTGATAGGACAGGGGGTAATGGGTTAAAACTTAAACAGGGGAAGTTTAGATTGGATAAAAGGAAGAAGTTCTTGACTGTGAGGGTGGTGAGGCACTGGAATAGGTTGCCCAAGGAGTTTGTGAATGCTTCATCCCTGGCAGTGTTCAAGGCCAGGTTGGACGAGTCCTTGGATGATATGGTTTAGAGCGAGGTGTTCCTGCCCATGGCAGGGGGGTTGGAACTTGATGATCTTAAGGTCCTTTCCAACCCTAACTATTCTATGATCAGGGAACTGGAACACCTCCTGTATGATGATAGGCTGAGAAAATTGGGGCTGTTCAGCCTGGAGAAGAGAAGGTTGCGTGGAGACCTCATAACAGCCTGCCAGTATCTGAAGGGGGCCTATAGGGATGCTGGGGATGGACTCTTCATTAGGGACTGTAGTGATAGGACAAGGGGTAATGGGTTAAAACTTAAACAGGGGAAGTTTAGATTGGATATAAGGAAGAAATTCTTGACTGTGAGGGTGGTGAGGCACTGGAATAGGTTGCCCAAGGAGGTTGTGAATGCTTCATCCCTGGCAGTGTTCAAGGCCAGGTTGGACGAGTCCTTGGATGATATAGTTTAGAGCGAGGTGTTCCTGCCCATGGCAGGGGGGTTGGAACTTGATGATCTTAAGGTCCTTTCCAACCCTAACTATTCTATGATCAGGGAACTGGAACACCTCCTGTATGATGATAGGCTGAGAAAATTGGGGCTGTTCAGCCTGGAGAAGAGAAGGTTGCGTGGAGACCTCATAACAGCCTGCCAGTATCTGAAGGGGGCCTATAGGGATCCTGGGGATGGACTCTTCATTAGGGACTGTAGTGATAGGACAAGGGGTAATGGGTTAAAACTTAAACAGGGGAAGTTTAGATTGGATATAAGGAAGAAATTCTTGACTGTGAGGGTGGTGAGGCACTGGAATGGGTTGCCCAAAGAAGTTGTGAATGCTCCATCCCTGACAGTGTTCAAGGCCAGGTAGCACAGAGCCTTGGGTGACATACTTTAGTGTGAGGTGTCCTTGCCCATGGCAGGGGGGTTGGAACTAGATGATGTTTAGTTTCTTTCCAACCCTAACTATTCTATGATTCTAAGTGTGATGGTGTCATTCTCTGCTGCGTCTGGGCAGTCTTTACATCACCAATTATATTATTATGTTATATTTTTATATTTATTTCCAATTCTGAAGTAATGGTTGCGTCCTGTTTATTCTTCTCTTAATATCTTAACTTTCATTACTAAAAATGTAAGTTCAGAAAGGTTGTTAACTAACCAAAACAGTATCCCTTCATCCTGGTAACTCCTAATTATGTATTATTTCATCGGAAATTCGGAAGGCTCCTGTGGTCCCCTACTTAAATTTTCATGTTTCAAAAAGCTGGTAACTTTCTGCCTTCTTGATTTAGGAGATGATTTAACATTTGAACTGGTTTTGGTATATATTTGCTATTAATATGAATAGCATGATAATATGTGGAACCATTGATGTAGTCTGAAACATCTTCCATCATGTTTCTTAAAATATTTGATATTTATTAGTGAAGTGTAGCAAAAATGTGATGGTGTAGAAGCTAACTTCTAAGCAAAGGCTCAGCAGTTGTATATTTGGCCATAATTTCTGGAAGTCCTGCTCCATATTCAATGCTCCAAATGTAAAAAGCGCAGTGGTTTCAAACAGATAAGAAGTTGCTATTCAGACTACATTAATGCCTTTGATTTGCCACTGTTAATCTGTTTATCATAATTGCATATGATAATGTGTATCATAACTTTGCATACAGTTGTAGAAGTTTCTTGTGTTGATACTTTGTTCTGCTACTTAATTTTCAAACAGAAGAGAGCCAATAGGCCTTGAAAGCAATCTGGTCCAAGATTTGAATGTTATGGAAATAATACTGTTAAAAGTTATAATTTGAATTTGATTCTATTACAAGTCAGCTTGAAATCCATTATATTTTCGTAAGCATTAAGATAGTATGTTCTAAAATGAAGTTATTCAAAAAATGCTATGTTGTTTTTGAGTTTTCACTCTTAAAATTAGTGGATCATTTATAATTAATTATGGAACTCCCACAATGTAAACTTCTATCTAAAGCAGAAATTTAGAATCACTTTTTGAGAATAAGTTATTTTAGCATATAATAATCATAAATTGGGTGGTTTGTCTTTATGTGGCTGACAGGAAAAAATAATCTCATAATTTAACTGGATTCTAATTTGCATATATTGCTCAGTAAAAGAAATTTCAAGTCCTCCAAACTAAATTAAAACGTAACATTAATACATGAACATTTATGCATCTATAGTAGTAATTATGTCTACAACTTTTATTGAAACTGTGGCATGTGTTGCAATTAATTTGTCCTTTCCATTAAGTTTTGTTTTAGAAAATTGGAAGATAAATTAACAGGCTTGTGAATCTGTGTAATGGAAATAGAACATTTAGTTTTTAATGTGGGGTAGGCATTATTCTATGAGGATTTCTATATAAGGTTCACAGTGTAATGAGAGGAGGGATATCTGTTTGGCCAGTTGTCAGTGTACTGGTATTTTTGTGTCTGGATGGTTTAGGAATGGCATATATCAAGTATATCATGTGCTTACAGAGTTTTCTGCAAATATAAAAGATGTGGTTTGGTGCTTAAATGGCTAATGGACCTTGAAAGTTATGTTTTAAAAGACGTTTTATGGGTTTCTTTCAACTTTTATTTTAAAAATTGCTCTCTGGGCTTAGAGAGTTATGAACATGGCTTTTGCATGTGATCCTTCCTGTAGCACTATATGCCTTTAACCTTAAAGCTTGATTTCCAAAATTCTGTAGTTTGTAGTGGCAGAAATTTGCCTCCTGTTTGTGTTTTTAGTAGGGAGGGCTGCCTGGGAGCACCTAAGACTATGTGAGTGAGGGCTTTTATCGGTGCTGCAGTTCACTCGTCTGTTCATCCCATGATTTGTATTTGTATTTCTATGTTAGAGACCGAAAGACTTGGTATAGGGTACATCTGAAATTTTTTTCTTGTTATGATAGTTTCGGATTTCTTTATCCTGGTGGTATGTTGCAAGCAATGTCCCTTTACTGAGGTGTGGTGGTGGTTGTTTTTTGTGGTTTGTTTGGTTTTGGTTTTTTTGTGTTTTTTTTTTTTGCAATGCGTCATGGTTCAAATCCAGCCAGGCAGCTCGTTCACTCACTCCCCCCCTTCTTGCCCTCCCCCTGCTCCTGGAGGGATGGAGAGGAGAATCGAAAAGAATGCAACTCCCATGGGTTAAGATAAGACCGGTTTAATAACTAAGATATAACACAAATCACTACTGCTACCACCAATACTAATAATGATAAAGGAAATAACAACGGAAGAGAATACAACGCCTCAGCACCAGCCAACTGATAATTCCGGACCCCCCCCCCAGCCCGAATAAGCACCGACTGACACTTCCTCCAACCCCACAGTCCTCTAGCCCTTCCAGGTAACTCCCAGTTACATTCTGGGCATGACATGCTGTGGTATGGAATACCTCTTTGGTCAGTTTGGTTCAGGTGTCCCATCTCTGCTTCCTCCCTGCTTCCCCTCCTCCCTGGCAGAGCATGAGGCTCACAAAGTCCTTGGTTAAACCAAACCATCATTGTTTTCAGCTCTGTTCCCAGGCCGAAAGTCAAAACACAGCACTGCATCAGCTACCAAGGAGAGAAATGACTGCTACTGCTGAACCCAGGACACAATGTTAATTAGAAGTGGATGTATACTTTTACTTTTTTTCCCTTGAAAACTTAAAAAATATATATGAAGCATTTTGCACATGTAGACAAGTTGTGGAAACAGTGTCTACTGACTGTTACCAGCAGAATAAATGTGACTTCTTAGATTCTTATATTTTTTGTTCTCCTGTAGTTGCTTATAGACCTGTTGTACCATATCTAGGTTAAATTATTAACGTGTATTCTGGAACGAACTTGGAAATTCTCTTTAAATAATCTGTCTGGGGAATTGTTCCTCAATAAGGAACATGCTTTGCAGTGATCTTGAGTAAGTGTGAAGCTCCAGGTAATCTAGGGACCAAGTTAGCTATTGTCTTCCCTTTTTCTGGAAAACTTAAAACAAAACTTGATGGCACTGGCTGTGTTGTGTGGAAGGTCTCTGTTTGTGAAATGTGTTACCAGAAAATAATCTGAAAAAAAATATCATTTACTTCCAAAAAGTGTTAGAAAACACTTGCCAAGTACTTGCTAATTTTAAAGCAATTTCTTTGGTGTTTTCCTAAAATACCTGCGCTTGTATCATTTTGCGCTGATGTCCTGGGTTTAGCAGTAGTAGTTATTTTTTCTCCTTTTTGTTAGCTGGTGCAGTGCTGTGTTTTGACTTTCGAGTTGGGAACAAAGCTGATAAAAATGATGTTTTGGTTTGGCCAAGGACTTTGTGAGCCTCATGCTCTGCCAGGGAGGAGGGGAAGCCGGGAGGAAGCAGAGGCAGGATACCTGACTCAAACTGATCAAAGAGGTATTTCATATTACAGCACGTCATGCCGAGGGGGGAACTGGGAGTTTCTGGGAGGATAGGGGGTTGGCCAGGTCGGATTCGTTGTTTGGTGCATGGTATTGTACTTTTTTTCCTTGCTATTTTCTTTTATTATTGTTGTCGTTGGTGGTAGCGGTGGTGATTTGTATTGTACATTAGTTGTTAGACTGTTCTTATCTCAGCCCGTGGGAGTTGCATTTTTTCGATTTTTCTCCCCATTTTTTTGGAAGTAGGGAAGGGGGGGCAGTCCCTGGGTAAGGGGGGGGGACACTAACGTGGGCCTCGATTGCTTCCAGCCTGGCACCATTCACTGGGAGTAAGTGCACAAACTGTCTGGCAGGGTTTAAACCACGACAGTTCTTTTTGGCGCCCAATGTGGGGTGATACAGCATAAGAAGTCTTTGAGAAAGGGAGGAAAATAATCCAAATTCTGCTGAAAGCCGGTTTTGTCATAAAACGAAGGTCAAGGGACCTGCAAAGGAGATTCAATTTCTGGGAATAAAATGGCAAGATGGATGTAGACAGATCCCCACAGATGTAATCAACAAGATAACAGCAATGTCTCCACCAACTAATAAGAAAGAAACACAAGCTTTCTTGGGTGCAGTGGGGTTCTGGAGACTGCACATCCCAAATTACAGTTTGATTGTAAGCCCTCTCTATTATGTGACCCGTAAGAAGAATGATTTTAAATGGGGACCTGAGCAACAACAAGCCTTTGAGCAAATTAAACGCGAGATAGTTCATGCAGTGGCCCTTGGACCAGTTCAGACTGGGCCAGATGTAAAAAATGTATTGTACACCGCAGCTGGGGAGAATGGCCCTACCTGGAGCCTCTGGCAGAAAGCTTCAGGAGAGACTCGAGGTCAACCCCTTGGTTTTTGGAGTCGGGGATACAAAGAATCCAAGGCAAGCTATACCCCAACTGAGAAAGAGATACTGGCAGCCTATGAAGGGGTTCGAGCTGCTTTGGAAGTGATTGGCACCGAAGCACAGCTCCTCCTGGCACCCCGGTTGCCCGTGCTGGGCTGGATGTTCAAAGGCAGGGTCTCCTCTATGCATCATGCAACCAATGCTACATGGAGTAAATGGGCTGCACTAATTACACAACAAGCTCGAATAGGAAATCCCAGTTGTCCAGGCATTCTAGAAGTCATCATGGACTGGCCAGAGGGCAAAGATTTCGGAATGTCACCAGAGGAGGAGGTGACGCGTGCTGAAGAGGCCCCACCATATAATCAGCTGTCAGAAAGTGAAAAGCAGTATGCCTTGTTTACTGATGGGTCCTGCCGTATTGTGGGAAAACATTGGAGATGGAAGGCAGCTGTATGGAATCCTCAACGACAAGTTGCAGAAACTGCTGAAGGAGAGGGTGAATTGAGTCAGTTTGCTGAGGTGAAAGCCATCCAGCTGGCCCTGGACATTGCTGAACGAGAAAAGTGGCCAGTACTTTATCTCTATACTGACTCATAGATGGTGGCAAGTGCCCTGTGGGGGTGGTTGCAGCAGTGGAAGCAGAGCAACTGGCAACGTAGAGGTAAACCTATCTGGGCTGCTGCACTGTGGAAAGATATTGCTGCCCGGGTGCAGAACCTGGTGGTGAAGGTACGTCATGTAGATGCCCATGTACCCAAGAGTCGGGCCACTGAGGAACACCAGAACAACCAACAAGTGGATAAAGCTGCTAAGATTGAAGTGGCTCAGATGGACTTAGATTGGCAACATAAAAGTGAATTATTTTTGGCCCGGTGGGCCCATGACACTTCATGCCATCAGGGCAGAGATGCAACATATAGATGGGCCCGTGATCGAGGGGTGGACTTAACAATGGACACTATTGCCCAGGTTATTCATGAGTGTGAAACGTGCTGCCATTAAACAAGCCAAATAGTTAAAAGCTCTTTGGTATGGAGGACGATGGCTGAAGTATAAATATGGGCAGGCCTGGCAGATTGACTATATCACACTGCCACCAACCCGCCAAGGTAAGCGCCATGTGCTTACCATGGTGGAAGCAACCACCGGATGACTGGAAACGTACGCTGTGCCCCACGCCACTGCCCGGAACACTATCCTGGGCCTTGAGAAACACATTTTGTGGCGACACGGCACCCCAGAGAGAATTGAGTCAGACAATGGGACTCATTTCTGGAATAACCTTATAGACACTTGGGCCAAAGAGCATGGCATTGAGTGGGTATATCACATCCCCTACCATGCACCAGCCTCTGGGAAAATCGAAAGGTACAATGGGCTGTTAAAAACTACACTGAGAGCAATGGGTGGGGGAACTTTCAAGCATTGGGATACACACTTACCAAAGGCCACCTGGTTGGTCAACACCAGAGGATCTGCCAACAGGGCTGGCCCAGCCCAATCGGAACTTTTACATATTGTAGAGGGGGACAAAGTTCCTGTGGTGCATATGAAGAATTTGCTGGGGAAGACAGTCTGGGTTATTCCTGCTTCAAGTAAAGGCAAACCCACTCGTGGGATTGCTTTTGCTCAGGGACCTGGATACACTTGGTGGGTAATGCGGGATGATGGGGAAGTCCGATGTGTACCTCAAGGGGATTTAATTTTAGGGGAAAACAGCCAATGAACTTAATTGTATGTTGTTGCCTGCTGTGTAATACTTTAATAGCCCATCAACCAGATGTCTTCAGGCCACCAGCGACTAGCCCTGACTTCCCTTCAACCATCATCCCAACAGAGAATGAACTTTGACAGAACCAGACAAGTTCTACAGTAAGGGAATGATCAGCATCAGCAGGCAACGACCCAATACTGCACGCAGCCTCTCCTGTTCTGAAAGACTGTTACAAGAGATGGAGCCTGACATCATGGGCCAGATGGACTCAGCAGCTTTATAGGGACTAGTCCATGCACTAAGATAGAAGTGCACTGAGATCAGAGTGATGGTATATTGAAAATGTAGGATCTGAGCATGACGTGAATGGTATGGAATAAGGGGTGGATAATGTCCTGGGTTTAGCAGCAGCAGTCATTTTTTCTCCTTGGTAGCTGGTGCAGTGCTGTGTTTTGACTTTCGGGCTGGGAACAAAGCTGATAAAAATGATGTTTTGGTTTGGCCAAGGACTTTGTGAGTCTCATGCTCTGCCAGGGAGGAGGGGAAGCCGGGAGGAAGCAGAGACAGGACACCTGACCCAAACTGACCAAAGAGGTATTCCATACCACAGCATGTCATGCCCAGGGGGGAACCGGAAGGACAGGGGGTCGGGCAGGTCGGACTCGTTGTTCCGCACGTGGTATTGTACTCCTTTCCCTTGCTATTTTCTCTTATCATTGTTGTCGTTGGTGGTAGCGGTGGTGATTCGTATTGTACATTAGTTGCTAGACTGTTCTTATCTCAGCCCGTGGGAGTTGCATTCTTTCGATTCTCCTCCCCATCCCTCTGGGAGTGGGGAAGGGGGGGTATCCCCTGGGGAAGGGGGGCGCGACTAACGTGGGTCTCGATTGCTTCCAGCCTGGCACCACTCACTGGGAGTAAGTGCACAAACTGTCTGTCAGGGTTTAAACCACGACAGCTGAGGAGTGGCAGTGTTGGTTCTCTGAGTTTGATGATATTTTTTTCTTGATGTCTAAACCACAGGTAGTGCCTCCCAGTATGTTGATGATGGGTGCTAAATAAATTCATCTGTTAATGCTCAACGATTAACTAGATCTGAAATACTGTATGCTCAGAAATGTGGCTGGCCTGATGTTTCTGTGTACACATCCTCTGAAGCTGTTGTTTTAGTAAAGCTGTTGTGTCACTGTCCCTGGTATGATCATGCTGAATTTTATTCTTGGCTTCTGGATTGTTGCTGTAGTTTACTTTTAATGAATATTTCTTTTTAATTTTATTCTGCTGACCCTGACTAGACTGCTGAAAGTATGCCTGTACACTCAAGTGACCTTTTTTTAGTCACTTTTATCCGTAAACTACAGTTATTTGAATTCCAAACTGAATTATTATTTTGTCTGCTGGTGGGGGCTACTTTTCTTCCTTGAAATAACATCTCATGCCATGCCAGAATAAAAAAAGAAGATACAGTATAAATAAAAATGTACAGTGCTATATATAATCTTTATATTCTGTAGTTATAGTTCATTATATATTATTCTTTATTGTGTAGTTATTGTTACTTTGTTCTCCTTAGATATGGTCTTGGTGCGCATGGATGTTGGACAGCTTGTAATGATGCCTCAGCAGGCTCTAGCACAGGCTCAAATGCAGGCTCAAGTACACATGCAGGGACAGGGTCCTGTCAGCATGTCTCAGAGACTTGCTGTGCCCACAACTGGCCCTGTTTTTCACCTATCAACAACTCAGGTATGTCTGGCTTAATTTCACTTTACTCTTATGCATTGTGTTTTCCTCCATCTTACATATTGTTAGTTCCTGTGTGTTTGCAAATGTGCTTTCTTCACCTTTTTTTTTTTTTGTGAAAACATTAAATACTTATTCAAATGCAGTTTCTTTTCTGAGGCCTAATATTTTTTTCATATTTCTGAAAAAAAATAATCTACTTTATAGAGTCTCTCAAGACCTTGTTCAGACTATAAGATCATTGGAACTTAATTTAGACTCTGTACCACTGGTTCAGTAAGTGCCTCTTGTTCCTCTGAATCAGAAGCACTGTGATCCCAACATGCTGAATGGATGCACGGGATAGCTAGATTCTAATAGAAAAGAAAAAGCCAACCACATTCAATACAAGGATTTTCAAGAATTAACTTTTCAAATGCACTTTATTTAAAAAAAAAACCCAAAAAAGGTTTGATTCCTTTTCTTCACCTTTAAGCGTAATAGGTCTACACTTAGTTTTGTCTGTCATGACTACATTTCCTTTTTTTATTTGGATAGACAAAGTCGTGTACTTCTCTACCCCAGAATCTTCAGTGGAGTGTGCTTATTTCAAATCAGAAGTCATGTATATTCAAGGATGAAGGGGTATTGTTTTTTAGATTACTTGGTAGGCTGCACTGTTTTAAAATTGCTTAGGGAGGCTGTTCAGCTTCAGGGCATTTGGGGTTAAAGCTGAACTATCTTACTAAAATGTAGAGGCAAGCATCTTTGGATGTTAGTGCAGGGCAGCTGTGCCATAATAATAGGCAGAATTTAAGGTCGTTTTTCCTACAGTCTATGTTTGCAGAAGTGGTAAATAATTCTGAATGGAAAGCGATGAAGAGATGCCTTTATATTTTTTAACTGATGGTTGCGTAGGTTGCTTGAAATAATTTAAATGTGTGTTTCCTGATGTTTAATATTTGATTACTGTTGTGGTTTAAGCCAAGGTGGTAACTCAGAACGACACAGCTGCTTGCTCGCTCTCCCGTACCCCTTCCTTCCCCCACTCCCAGAGTGATAGGGAGGAGAGTCAAAAGAATGTAACTCCCACGGGTTATGATAGGACGAGTCCAGTAACTGAGGTATAACAAAAAACCACTAATGCTACCACCAATAATAATAATGATAAGGGAAATAGCAAGGGAAGAGAATACAACCGATCACCACCAACCAACCAGTACCGAGCCCGACCCAAGCAGCGATCTAGGCCTTCTGGGATGGAGAAGAGAATCAAAAAGAATGCAACTCCCACGGGTTGAGATAAGAACAGTTTAGTAACTAAGGTATAACACAAATCACTACTGCTACCACCAATAATACTAATGATAAAGGAAATAACAAGGGAAGAGAATACAACACCTCAGCACCAGCCGACCGATAACTCACCTCCCCAGCCCGACCAAGCACCGACCGATACCTCCTCCAACCCTGCAGTCCCCTAGCCCTTCTGGGTAATTCCCAGTTACATCCAGGGCATGACGTGCTGTGGTACGGAATACCTCTTTGGTCAGTTTGGGTCAGGTGTCCTGTCTCTGCTTCCTCCCAGCTTCCCTCCTCCCTGGCAGAGCATGAGGCTCACAAAGTCCTTGGCCAAACCAAAACATCATTGTTTTCAGCTCTGTTCCCAGCCCGAAAGTCAAAACACAGCACTGCACCAGCTGCCAATAAAGAGAAAAATGACTGCTACTACTAAACCCAGGACACCAGGATAGTGTTCTGGGCAGTGGCATGGGGCACAGCATATGTTTCCAGCCATCCTATGGTTGCGTCCACAATGCTAACAACATGGTGCTTGCCTTAGCAGTTTGGGGGGAGGGTGATATAATCAGTCTTACAGGCCTCCCTGTGGCGTACCAAAGACAGGCTCCAGTTCTGGTGAAATCTCAAGACCTTTATTGCTCACAGAATCATAGAATCAGAATCATCATAGAATCATAGAATCATCATAGAATCATAGAATAGTTAGGGTTGGAAAGGACCTTAAGATCATCAAGTTCCAACCCCCCTGCCATGGGCAGGGACACCTCGCTCTAAACCATATCACCCAAGGCCTTGTCCAACCTGGCCTTGAACACTGCCAGGGATGGAGCATTCACAACCTCCCTGGGCAACCTATTCCAGTGCCTCACCACCCTAACAGGAAAGAATTTCCTCCTTATATCCAATCTAAACTTCCCCTGTTTAAGTTTTAACCCATTACCCCTTGTCCTATCACTACAGTCCCTAATGAAGAGTCCATCCCCAGCATCCCTATAGGCCCCCTTCAGATACTGGAAGGCTGCTATGAGGTCTCCACGCAGCCTTCTCTTCTCCAGGCTGAACAGCCCCAACTTCTCAGCCTCTCTTCATATGGGAGGTGCTCCAGTCCCCTGATCATTCTCGTGGCCCTCCTCTGGACTTGTTCCAACAGATCCATGTCCTTTTTATGTTGAGGACACCAGAACTGCACACAATACTCCAAGTGAGGTCTCACGAGAGCAGAATAAAGGGGCAGGATCACCTCCTTCGACCTGCTGGTCACACTCCTTTTGATGCAGCCCAGGATACAGTTGGCTTTCTGGGCTGCAAGCGCACACTGCTGGCTCATGTTCATTTTCTCATCGACCAGCACCCCCAAGTCCTTCTCCGCAGGGCTGCTCTGAATCTCTTCTCTGCCCAGCCTGTAGCTGTGCCTGGGATTGCTCTGACCCAGGTGTAGGACCTTGCACTTGGCATGGTTAAACTTCATGAGGTTGGCATCAGCCCACCTCACATGTGTGTCAAGGTCCCTCTGCATGGCATTCCTTCCCTCCAGGATATCAACCGTACCACACAGCTTGGTGTCATTGGCAAACTTGCTGAGGGCGCACTCAATCTTACTGTCTATGTCAGCGACGAAGATGTTAAACAAGACCGGTCCCAACACTGATCCCTGAGGGACACCACTCGTAACTGGTCTCCAGCCGGACATTGAGCCATTGACCACAACTCTTTGTGTGCGGCCCTCCAGCCAGTTCTTTATCCACCGAGTGGTCTATTCATCAAATTGATGTCTCTCCAATTTAGAGACAAGAATGTCATGTGGGACAGTGTTGAACGCTTTACGCAAGTCCAGGTAGATGACATCAACTGCTCTACCCATGTCTGTCAGTTCTGTAGCCCATCACAGAAGGCCACCAAGTTGGTCAGGCAGGGTTTCCCCTTGGTGAAGCCATGCTGGCTGTCACCAAGCACCTTGTTTTTTTTCATGTGCGTTAGCATGTCTTCCAGAAGAATCTGCTCGAAGATTTTGCCAGGCACAGAGGTGAGACTGACTTGTCTGTAATTGCCCGGGAAATCCATTTTCCCTTCTTGAAAATGGAGGTTATATTTCCCTTTTTCCAGTCATCGGGAACTTCACCTGACTGCCATGATTTTTCAAATATGATGGCCAGCGGCTTAGCAGCTTCATTTGCCAGCTCCTTCAGGACCCATGGATGGATTTCATCAGGACCAATGGACTTGTGCACGTTCAGATTTTTAAGATGGTCTCGAACCAATTCCTCTCCTACAGTGGGCCCAAGGTCTTCATTCTCACAGTCCCTGCGTCTGCCTTCCAAGACTTGGGTGGTGCGGTCAGGGCCTTTCCTAGAGAAGACCGAGGCAAAGAAGTCATTCAGAACCCCAGCCTTCTCCAAATCCTGTGTAACTAGTTCACCTGAGAGCTTCCTGAGGGGGCCTACATTCTCCCTAATCTGTTTTTTATTTGCTATGTATGTGTAGAATCCCTTCCTGTTATCCTTAATATCCCTAGCCAAGTTTAGTTCTAACTGGGCCTTAGCTTTCCTAACCTGGTCTCTAGTTTCCCAGACAGTAACTCTGTACTCTTCCCAGGCCGCCTGTCCTTCCTTCCACTTTTTATAAGGCTCTTTTTTCATTTGAATTTTCCTCAGGATCTCCTTATCCATCCAAGGAGGTCTCCTGGCCCTCCTGTTGCACTTCCTTGTAGTTTGGATGCAACACTCCTGAGCTTGTAGCAGGTGATCCTTGAAGACCAACCAAGAGTCTTGAGCCCCCCTGCCCTCTAGGGCTATATCCCATGGAACCTTACTATGCCAGTTCCTGAAGAGGCCAAAGTCTGCTTTTTTGAAGTCTAGGGCAGTGAGCTTGCTGCACGCTCTTCTCACTGTCCTAAGGATCTGAAATTCAACCATCTCGTGGTCGCTGCATCCAATGCTGCTCTGGAGCACCACATTTCCAACAAGCCCTTCCCTGTTGGTGAGCACAAGGTCAAGCATGGCACCTCTCCTTATCGTTTCCTCTATTACTTGCAGAAGGATGTTGTCTTCCACACAGTCGAGGAACCTCCTGGATTGCTTGTGCCGGTCCGTGCTGTCATTCCAACAGATGTCAGGGTGGTTGAAGTCATCCATGAGAACGAGGGCCTGTGAGCATGAGGCTTTTCCTGTCTGCCTTTGGAGTGCTTCATCTGCAGATTCTTCTTCATCAGGCGGTCTATAACAGATCCCCAAAGTAATGTCTCCCATCGCTGTTTTCCCTTTAACCCTGACCCACAAGCTCTCTGTTATCTGCTCACCTGTCCCCAGAGTTCCATACACTCCAGCCTATCCCTAACATAAAGGGCAACTCCCTGTCCGTGCCTGCCAGGCCTGTCTTTTCTAAAGAGTCTATAACCTTCCATTCCAACACTCCAGTCATAGGAGCCATCCCACCATGTTTCTGTGATGCCTATAATGTCATACCCCCGTAGACAAGCACACATCTCTAATTCCTCTTGTTTGTTCCCCATGCTATGAGCATTTGTTTAGAGGCATCTGAGCTGAGCTCCAAATGAAGCCGGCTCATTGGCTGGAGCAGTCGGAATATCTCTGCATTGGTCCAAGCATTTATTATAGGTGCTGGCAACTGACTGGGAGTGTTGGGATGGAATGATGCCCCCCTCCCCCAACACATCTAGTTGAAAGCCTCCTTAACCAGTCTGGCAAGCCTCCTACCAAAGCTGCTCTTCCTGTTCTTTATCGGACCAGCTCCACCAGCCCCCGCTAGACCTGGCCTACAAACTTGGGTTCCATGTTCAAGACACCCAAACCCCTGACTGTGACACCACCCTTTTAACCATTTATTAACCTGGCTAATCCTTCCAGTTTTTTCTTAATTCCTCCCCGGTATCCTGGAGAATAGATGAGAAGATAATCTGAACTCCAGAGCCCTTAACCACCTCTCCCAGGGCTCTGTAGTCCTTCTTTATGTTCCCCAGGCTACTACTGTCTATATCCCTAGCACCCACATGTATCACCAGAAGTGGGTAATAGTCCATCGGGCTTACCAGAGCAGGCAGCCTCTTTGCCACATCCCTGATCCGTGCTCCTGGTAGGCAACACACCTCCCTTGAGACCGGGTCAGGCCGACAGACGAGTGCTTCTGTCCCTTTCAAAGTAGAATCCCCTACCACTACGTCTCGCCTCTTTTTTCTGGCAGCACCAGTAGAAATCTTCTTTACTACTGTATCACCAGGCTGTTTCTGGTGCAACTGCGTTTCCTCATGAGCCCCCTGCAGGACAGCAAAGCGGTTCTGCGTGGGGGCAACAGGATCAGGAGGAAGTCCATTGCTTTTAATTGTCCTTTTCCTCCTTTTTTGTTGGTTTTTTTTGGTCACCAATTCCCAGCTTCGAGGGTTAACAACCTCCTTCTTTCCTCCATGAGCTACAGGGGAAGCTTGAGGACTCTGCACAGTTTGGGCAGGGAGCAAGCATTCCTGTTTTCTCTCAGCTACCCTGACATCTTGTAGCCTATTAATAGCTTCCCGCAGCTCAGCCACCTGCTGCAGGAGAACCTCCACCAGGGAGCACCCAGTGCAGTCCTGCCCATTGTGTACCTTTCCCTCACCAGAGCAGTGCAGGCACTCTCTACACCCCGAAGTCTGCACTGCAGCCTCCCCTCTCATCGGCTCTGTCTGGGTGCCTATGGTGGCCACTGCCGGGGCAGCCAGAGCAGAGCTCCCAGACCGGGCCCTGGTCATGCGGCGTGTGCTCACCATCCCGCTCGAACTGCCACGCAAACTGCCTCTCCGCGCTCCCTGGGGTAGGTTTTTAACCAATCAGGGCTGGTGCTGTTCCTCCTGGCTCCGGCCCCGGTGAGTCAGCTGCTCACATCAGCTGAGCTGCCGGCTCCTGGGCAGGTCCTGTCGAGGACTTGAGGCTCCCTCGGTGGCTCTGCTCTTGTCGCTCTGAGTTGAGGCTCCTGGACGCTGATCTCCCCCGCTCCGGTGTTCAAGGCGTCCTCTCTTGAGCTACTCACCTCAGCAATTGACTCACATCCCTTTTATAGTCTACTAAGCTCTAAGCAATAATTTCCCACTCATCGTACTTGCTTGTCATCCTGATTCAGCAAAACCAGTAAGGGTTACTGTTGTGGTTTAAACCCAGTCAGCCACACAGTTTCTACTCTCCCCTCCCTCATTGGTCCCGGAGGGATGAGGAGGAGAATCGAAAGAAGGTAACTGCCATGGGTTGAGATAAGAACAGTCCAGTAACTAAGGTATAACACAAATCACTACTGCTACCACCAATGATAATAATGATAAGATAAATAACAAGGGAAGAGAATACGATACCACCCACTGAAACGAGCCCGAACCAGAAGAGAGGGAGTGCCCTTCCAGGTAACTCCCAGTTACCTCCCTGAGCATGGTGTGCTGTGATATGGAATACCTCTTTGGCTAGCTTGGGTCAGGTGTCCTGTCTCTGCTTCCTCCTGGCCTCCTCTCCTCCCTGGCAGAGCATGAGACTCCCAAAGTCCTTGGTCAGAGTAAACATTACTTAGCAACAACTAAAAACATCGGTGTTATCAGCTCTGTTCCCAAGCTGAAAGTCAAAACGCAATGCTGCACCAGCTACTAAGAAGGAGAAAAATTGGCTGCTATTGTTAAACCCAGGACAGTATCAACCCCTTATTCCATACCATTCACATCATGCTTAGATCCCATATTTTCAGTATACCATCGCTCTTGCATATATATCCATCCACATACACACAGAGGCAGAGAGAAAAAGATCATTTCTTAGTGCATGGACCAATCCCTATAATGCTGCTGAGTCCATCTGGTCCATGATGTCAGGCTCCATCTCTTGTAACAGTCTTTCAGAACAGGAGAGGCTGTGTGCAGTACTGGGTCGTGGCCTGCTGATGCTGATTGTTCCTTTACTGCAGAACTTGTTTGGTTGTGTCATAGTTCATCCTCTGTTGGGATAATGATTGGAGCGAAGACAGGGCCAGTCGCTGGTGACCTGAAGACATCTAGTTGGTGGGCTATAAAATTATTACATAGCAGGTAACAGCATATAATTGAGTTCATTGGCTGTTTTCCCCTAAAATCAAATCCCCTTGAGGTATACATTGGTCTTCCCCATCTTCCCGCATTGCCCACCAAGTATATCAGTGTCCCTGAGCAAAAGCAATCCCACGAGTGGGTTTGCCTTTACCTGAAGCAGGAATAACCCAGACTGTCTTTCCTAGCAAATTTTTTATGTGCACCACAGGAACGGTGTCCCCTTCTAGTTCTGAATGAACTGAGCCAGCCCTGTTGGCAGATCCTCTGGTGCTGACCAACCAGGTGGCCTTTGGTGTATATCCCCATGCTTGAAAGTTCCCCAACCCATTGCTTTCAGTGTAGTTTTTAACAGGCCATTGTACCTTTCGATTTTTCCAGAGGCTGGTGCATGGTAGGGGATGTGATATACCCACTCAATGCCATGCTCTTTGGCCCAAGTGTCTATATGGTTATTCTGGAAATGAGTCCCATTGTCTGACTCAATTCTCTCTGGGGTGCCGTGTCACCAAAAAACCTGTTTCTCAAGGCCCAGGATAGTGTTTTGGGCAGTGGCGTGGGGCAGAGCGTATGTTTCCAGCCATCCGGTGGTTGCTTCCACCATGGTAAGCACATGGCGCTTGCCTTGGTGGGTTGGTGGCAGTGTGATATAGTCAGTCTTCCAGGCCTCTTCATATTTATGCTTCGGCCATTGTCCTCCATACCAATGAGGCTTTAACCATTTAGCTTGTTTAATTGCAACATGTTTCACAGTTGTGAATAACCTGGGCAGTAGTGTCCATTGTTAAATTCACCCCTCGATCATGAGCCCATGTATATGTTGCATCTCTCCCCTGATGGCATGAAGTGTCATGGGCCCATCGGGCCAAAAATAATTCACCCTTATGCTGCCAATCTAAGTCCATCAGAGCCACTTCAATCTTAGCAGCTTTATCCACTTGTTGGTTGTTCTGGTGTTCCTTAGAGGCCTGACTCTTGGGGACACGGGCATCTATATGACTTACCTTCACCACCAGGTTCTGCACCCGGGCAGCGATATCTTTCCATAGTGCAGCAGCCCAGATGGGTTTCCTTCTGCATTGCCAGTTGCTCTGCTTCCATTGCTGCAACCACCCCCACAGGGCATTTGCCGCCATCCATGAGTCAGTATAGAGATAAAGTACTGGCCACTTTTCTCGTTCAGCAATATCCAAGGTCAACTGGATGGCTTTCACCTTGGCAAACTGACTCGATTAACCTTCTCCTTCAGCAGTTTCTGCAACTTGTCTTTGGAGACTCCATGCAGCTGCCTTCCATCTCTGATGATTTCCCACAATACGGCAGGACCCATCAGTAAACAAGGCATACTGTTTTTCAGTTTCTGACAGTTTATTATATGGTGGGGCCTCTTCGGCACGCATTGCCTCCTCCTCTGGTGACATTCCAAAATCTTTGGCCTCTGGCCAATCCATGATGACTTCTAGAATTCCTGAACGAATGGGATTTCCTATTCGAGCTCATTGTGTAATTAGTGCAGCCCACTTACTCCATGTAGCATCGGTTGCATGATATGTAGAGGAAACCCTGCTTTTGAGCATCCAGCGCTGTATGGGCAACCGGCCTGCCAGGAAGAGCTGCTTTTCAGTGCCAATCACTTCTGAAGCAGCTTGAACCCCTTCATGGTCTGCCAGTACCTCTTTTTCAGTTGGGGTATAGCTGGCCTATCTCCTGGAGCTTTCTGCCAGAGCAGAGGCTCCAGGTAGGACCATTCTCCCTGGCTGCAGTATAGAGTATGTTTTTTACATCTGGCCTGGTCTGGACTTGTCAGGGGCTACTGTCTGAACTATCTCGCATTTAATTTGCTCAATGGCTTGTTGTTGCTCAGGGCCCCATTTGAAATCCTTCTTCGTCCAGGTCACGTGATAGAGAGGTCTTACAATCAAACTGTAATTTGGGATGTGCATTCTCCAGAACCCCACAACACCCAAGAAAGCTTGTATTTCTTTCTTGTGAGATGGTGGAGACTTTGCTGTTATCTTGTTTGTCACGTCTATGGGAATCCTGCGATGCCTGTCTTGCCATTTTATTCCCAAGCATTTTATCTTCTGTGCAGGTCCCTTGACATCACTCGTTTTATGGTAAAACTGGCTTTCAGCAGGATTTGGATTATTTTCCTCCGTTTCTCAAAAACTGCTTCCCCTGTATTACTCCACCCGATAATGTCATGAACGCATTGCAGGTGTTCTGGAGCTTGCCCCTGTTCGTGTGCAGTCTGGATCAGTCCATTGCAGATGGTAGGGCTGTGTTTCCACCCCTGTGGCATTTGGTTTCAAGTGCACTGGACGCCCCTCCAATGAAAAGTGAACTGTGGCCTGCACTCTGCTGCCAAAGGAATTAAGAAACATATATTTGCAGTGTCAGCTGTAGCATACCACTTGGCTGCCTTTGACTCCAGTTCATATTGAAGTTCTAGCATGTCTGGTATGGCAGCACTCAATGGTGATGTGACTTCAGTAAGGCCACGATAGTTTGCTGTTAGTCTTCACTCTCCGTTAGACTTTTGCACTGGTCATATGGGGCCAATAAAGGGTGAGCGGGTCCTGCTGATCACTCCCTGACTCTCCAGTCTACGGATCAGCTTATATATGGGAATCAGGGTGTGTCAGTTGGTGTGATATTGCCACTGGTGCACTGTTGTGGTCGCAATTGGCACTTGTTGTTTTTCGACCTTCAGCAACCCCATGACAGGGGAATCCTCTGACAGACCAGGCAAGGTGGACAGCTGCTCAGTTTCCTCTATCTCCAAAGCTGCTTTTGGGTCTTTGAAGTAACTTCTGAGGTACTGTGTGCTAAGGGTGCATGGAGCCTCTGGACCAGTCTCAGTGGGGTGCTTTTGCCGGTTCCTCCCAGTCAGGGTTATTGAAGCCTCCAGTACAGTCAACTTTTGGGATCCTCCTTTCACTCCAGAAATATAAATGGGTTCCACCCCTTGACAGCTTGATGGTATTAGGGTACACTGTGTACCGGTATCTACTAGAGCCTTATACTTCTGTGGGACTGATGTGCCACCTGATACATACTGTCCAGTAAATCCAGTTGTCCCTCTCTTCCACCTGGCTAGAGGTAGGGCCTCTCTAATAAGATCACAAGATTGTTCTATTATATCTTGTAGAAAGGCATTAGTCGTCTTTATCACAGGAGCTGTAGTGAAATCAGCTCTTCCACTCTATCTGTGAAACTGCTTACCAGAAACTTGAGCTGCAGCTTTCATGGGATGATCATCCTTGACCTTTGTTCACCTCTTCAATTCATGCACCCATTCATCCAGAGCTGCGGTAGGTTTTTCTCAGTTGTAGGTGGGATTGTCTCTCAATTGTTTGAGGTCCTGGGACAGTTTTTCCACAGCTTGATTGATGGAAGGGTTGAGATTGTCTTCAGACTCTCAGAGCTGATGAATCACTTCATCCACTGTTGGTGGTGCTATGTCATGTCAAGTTATTCCTGCCAATGAGTGGACAATGCATTCTGTGTAAATTTCTGCCACATGTGTTGTGTATGTTCGACTTCATCTGGATCTACGGATGCATCCCTGCCACCCTGCCTGCGATAGATCATCTCTACAATGGCTCATTCCCTCAGACACTGGATGTCTTTCTCTAGCGTGGTCCATTTCGCTGAATGACTCATAACATCTTCCTTGTAGGGAAACCTTTTCTTCACAGCTGCCAAGAGCCGCCTCCAAAGGCTGAGGGACCATTTATCTTTTGCAATTGCTTTGTCAATTTCCCCTTCCCTAGCAAGTGATCCCAGCTGTTTGGCTTCCCTGCCTCCTAGTTCGTGACCATTGGCCCCATTGTCCCAGCACTGGGGCAAGTAGGTGATGATGAGCTCCCCTGGTTGATGGGTAAAATCTTTCTGCATAATCCGTAGCTCAGTTGAGGTCCAGGGTCAAGAAGTCACCTCTTCTTCTTCTTCTTCCTCTGATTCTCATAATAATAACTCTTTTTCAGATGCTGTCTTGTGTTGTAAGTGCATTGTTAATTCATCTTTTGTTGTTGTGCGGGTTTCTCTTTGTTCCTCTTGTTTGCTTTTTCCCTTGCGTATAGGGACAACTGATATTGGCACGAATTGGTCCTCTAGTTTAGCTGCAGTGATTATCATTGTGGTTGGAGTGGCTGCAGTATCAGTTGTTGGGATTGGTGCAGGCACTGTGCTTGGGGTTTGAGTAGCACCAGCAGCTGGTCATTAACATAAAGTACAGGGAAAGAAGAACCTTAGCACAGGCCCCCCAGCCAATGAATACTAAAGCAGCAAATACCGTCTGTAAGTAAGGTACAATGTGCTGAAACTCTGAGATCAAGGGCAGCAACTTTGAGAGCCAATAAATCAGCATTGTGAGGAGTGACTATTAATCCAAAACAATGAATGCTTATCACAAATACAGTTAGACACTCTCCAGTCAGATCTGTCATTATCTCAACCCTTCGTGCCTCACGTTGGTCGCCACAGAGAACTGTCATGGTTTAAGCCCAGCTGGCAACCCAGAACCACAGAGCCCTTCGCTCACTCCTCCCACTTCCTCCCCCCCTCTCCTGGAGTGACGGGGAGGAGAGTATACATAATGTAACTCCCACAGGTTGAGATAAGAACAGTCCAGTAACTAAGGTATAGCACAAAACCACTACTGCTACCACCAATAATAATAATGATAAGGGAAATAACAAGGGAAGAGAATACAACCGCTCACCACCTGCGACCGATACCCAGCCCGACCCCAGCAGTGATCTAACCCTTCCAGGTAACTGCTCCCAGTTCTACGTTGTGGGCATGATGTGCTGTGGTATGGAATACCTCTTTGGTTAGTTTGGGTCAGGTGTCCTGTCTCTGCTTCCTTTTGGCTTCCCTTCCTCCCTGGCAGAGCATGAGACGAAGAAAGTCCTTGGTCAGAGTAAACATTACTTAGCAACAACTATTATCAACGCTTTTCCCAGGCTCAAAGTAAAAAACACAGCACTGCTCCAGCTATTATGACTAAGATAAATGACTGCTACTGCTGAACCCAGGACAGTGTTCAGTCATTATTAGAAGACTAAAGTTTGGATCCCAAAGTCAACCTTAAGATGTGTGCAGGGCAAATACTGGGAATTGATTATCTTGGCCTCAGGCAGTTATGTGAAGCAACTAAAGTTGCAGGAAGAATATAATCTAACTTGCTGGATTTATATAATACTAAATGTGTGAGGATACTCCACCTTCGTGTGTTTGTAGAGATACCTGAAATCTGAAGGAGTTCATGTATTATAAGGATGAATTTGTTTTTGTGCGGGGTTCTGCCTCCATAGATACCCCACTGCATTACAGATACTGCTTTACAGTTGTTAGTGCTAATAAGGTGGTTGAGAATAGAGGAAACCTGCAAGATCTTATGAATGATAAATGTCTTACAGGATGCAAAAGTTTGATTATTTTAGTGTAGTGGGATTAGAATCATGGTATTGCAGCTTGTCAAGATTCATTTCCTTTGACATATCTTTGTAGTAGCTGCCCAAACTGTACTGTATCATTTCTTTCTTTGTTGTAATTAGCAAGGATAATAATTTTGTCCTTCGAAAATTTGCATTGAACTTCCATGGCTTTGCATGTGATCTGTAGACTCTTCTTTCGTTTTGACAGTGCTTATGTTTTATAAATGTTTGACCTTACTGAAGCACGAAATCGGACTCTACAACTCAGACAAAGTTATAAAGCATCTATGTTTTTACGGGCCCAGGTGCAAGGGGGATCACTCCTCCTAACTTGCACACCGAGGGGTTAAGCAAGCAGATATTTATTACACACAAACATGCATATTCATTAGGTTCCTGAGAGAGCAGTGGGGATATTACAGTTAGTTTAGGTACTCATTATCATAAGTCTCCTCCCTTTTGGCGCTTGTGCACTGCCCTCCAACGGTCATGGGCAGGGGTTTTCAAGATGATATAAGTAGTCTTCCTCATGTGGACAGGGGTCTTCAAGATGAAGTAAGCAGTCTTCCTGACAGTGCACTTTTCACCATTGGCACAGTTGGATGCCCCAGTAATCACAAAGCTAGCTGAAACTAGCCATATCTGCAGGTGTCTGATAGCTGTCAAAGATTTAGAACAGTGTGACCTTCATACAAAATTTATTGCAAGCAGAAAAGGCTGGGCAGACAATGAGTATCCAAAGCTATGTTCGGGAGTCACTGTCTCCAAACTAACTGATAAGTAGAAGGATGGTAAGAAACAATTCACTCATTAGAAGTATGGAAAGAAATAATTCACTCTTGTTAGTAAGACTACTAAATTCTGTTATCACACCACAGGCTTACAACACAAATATTGTTCTCTATCTTAGACCTAAGTTAAAAGTATCTTAATCCTATGTTTTCCAGGCACTCGCTTTCCTTATATCAAGTATCTTAACCCTATGTTTTCCAGGCCCTTGCTTTCTTTATATCATTACAGTGCTTTTTAATAATGATGGTCGATGGCCTTTTAAAACCAGGTTGTAACGCTTTCAAGTCTAAAGGTTTATCATATCAGAATTAGACACTAGAGTGATTAGGCGGATGGTTTATAACCAGAGACATTTCCTTGGTTATCTGGAAGAAATGTCCAATGACAATTATTATGCTAAGTTTTTAGAAGTGTCAGTTATTTGAGTAGTCATGATTAATCAAGAAAAGTGTTCAAGTTCTAAAACACAGGCAGTCATATGTCCTGAAAAGTAAACTTTTTCAGTAAGTTTATGAATAATCTTTTTTCTTTCAGAATCAAATTTTGATGTATCAGCTAAATTCTGTGAATTATTTTTTCAGTAGGAATTTAGTATGTATTGAAAATAGTATCTTACAGTTTTATGTCCTTGAAGTATAATATTCAAGAATCCTAGCCTCCACTGTGACTGAGACAGAAAAATTGTGTGTGCCATTAAGTCAAGACAGACAGAATATAAACATTACTTCTGTGAGTCCTGCAAAATATTTTGCAAGATTCAGGAACATTGCAGGATATGCAGTTTTTAACCTCTAGAACATCAAATGCCTATATCTTCAGTATGTTAGTGGGATGATTGTTATTTTACTGTGCAGAGTTCAGATCCACTATTGTGGTTTTATTCACTTATTTTAAGGTAGTTTTATTTGAATTAAATTGCAAGGTGCTGTAAATGTGTAAAATTTAATAATAAACTTCAGTCACTGACTTTATGTTTTACTCTTTTACTTATGTAGAAAATCTATGCAGGTGGAAATTTACAGTCTGCTGTGAGTATTGTAGAAAATAGTATAGAATCATAGAATACTTAGGGCTAGAAAGGACCTTAAGATCATCAAGTTCCAACCCCCCTGCCATGGGCAGGGACACCTCACACTAAACCATATCACCCAAGGCCTCGTCCAGCCTGGTCTTGAACACTGCCAGGGATGGAGCATTCACAACATCCCTGGGAAACCTATTCCAGTGCCTCACCACCCTAACAGGAAAGAATTTCCTTCTTATATCCAATCTAAACTTCCCCTGTTTAAGTTTTAACCCGTTACCCCTTGTCCTATCACTACAGTCCCTAATGAAGAGTCCCTCCCCAGCATCCCTATAGGCCCCCTTCAGATACTGGAAGGCTGCTATGAGGTCTCCACACAGCCTTCTCTTTTCCAGGCTGAACAGCCCCAACTTTCTCATCCTGTCCTCATATGGGAGGTGCTTCAGTCCCATGATCATCCTCGTGACCCTTCTTTGGACTTGTTCCAACAGTTCCATGTCCTTTTTATGTTGAGGACACCAGAACTGCACACAGTACTCCAAGTGAGGTCTCACAAGAGCAGAGTAAGGGGCAGCATCACCTCCTTTGACCTGCTGGTCACACTCCTCTTGATGCAGCCCAGGATACGGTTGGATTTCTGGGCTGCAAGTGGACACTGCTGGCTCATGTTCATTTTCTCATCGACCAGCACCCCCAAGTCCTCCACAAGGCTGCTTTGAATCTCTTCTTTGCCAACCTGTAGCTGTGCCTGGGATTGCTCCGACCCAGGTGTAGGACCTTGCACTTGGCACGGTTAAACTTCATGAGGTTGGCATCAGCCTACCTCACAAGCGTGTCAAGGTCCCTCTGGGTGGCATTCCTTCCCTCAAGTGTATCAACCGAACCACACAGCTTGGTGTCATTGGCAAACTTGCCGAGAGTGCATTCAATCCCACTGTCCATGTCAGCAACAAAGATGTTAAACAAGACCGGTCCCAACACTGATCCCTGAGGGACACCACTGGTCTCCAGCTGGACACTGAGCCATTGACTATAACTCTTTGTGTGCGGCCCTCCAGCCAGTTCTTTATCCACCGAGTGGTCCATCCATCAAATTGATGTCTCTCCAATTTAGAGACAAGAATGTCGTGTGAGACAGTGTCGAACGCTTTACACAAGTCCAGGTAGATGACATCAACTGCTCTACCCATGTCCATCAGTTCTGTAGCCCCATCATAGAAGGCCACCAAGTTGGTCAGGCAGGATTTCCCCTTGGTGAAGCCATGCTGGCTGTCACCAAGCACCTTGTTGTTTTTCACGTGCCTTCCAGGAAAATCTGCTCGAAGATTTTGCCTGGCACAGAGGTGAGACTGACTGGTCTGTAATTCCCCGGGTGATCACCTTTCCCCTTCTTGAAAATGGGGTTTGTATTTCCCTTTTTCCAGTCATCAGGAACTTCACCTGACTGCCATGATTTTTTTCAAATATCATAGCCAGCGGCTTAGCAACTTCATTTGCCAGCTCCTTCAGGATCCGCGTATGGATTTCATCAGGGCCCATGGACTTGTGCATTTTCAGATTTTTAAGAGGGTCTCAATCCAATACCTCTCCTACAGTGGTGTCGAGGCGGGAGTCACGGACAGTGCAGGAATGATCAATGTGATCAGCCAATGCCAATTTATTACAGAGCTTTAACTCCTTATATACATTTCTTACAGGCACTTACAGTGATTTGGCATATTATGATTGGATGCATGTCTTGAAGACCCTTAGTGACTAACACACAATTGGTTAAGCACAGGTGTGACAATTTGACCTCGAAAGCTTGCCAACAGTCCACAGTTCTCATTAACTCAGTGAATTACAGCTTCTTCTTATCTTGCTTGCTTAAGCTTCCTCCACCCTCTCAAAGCCTTGCTGTATCTTTCAGGATTATTCAGTTTTTGCACCAATTATCCATACTCCCATGAGAACGCTGTCTCCACATCTTCCCCTTTTTGTTTCATATATGTTTTGGATGACCCTACTTGAGTAGGGGATTTGAGCTAGATCATATTTTCAACATATGCCAACAACAGGCTGCTGGGCCTGTACCCTTTTTCTCCTGCATGGCTCTCTGATAACAGGGTTGGCCATCCCTCACATCAAGGTCTGGCATGGCATGTGTCCCCACCGCTCCACGCCTGCTGGGTTGCAGCCAGCAGCAGAGTTAAAGGTTCTTCTTGGTGGCAAACCCAGTCTTGCCCTTGATTGTGGTAGCAGGCATTTGGTCATCCTCAGTCCTTCCACCTTGTTGTCAATGCAGTTTCACCTGCTTCATCCAATAACAAGTTGTTATTATGGCAAGGCACACGCACAGATTTAAATTATCAGAGTAACTATTACAGGGTGCAGCAGCATGTTGAAGATGCTGATTGCAGTGAGGGACTAGCCAAAGAAATTTCTTACCAGTGGAATTCTCCCACCCTCTTAATTTGTTCCATTACCTGCTTTATAACACTACCATTGTATTAGAATATTTCTATCTATTGCTTTAGCATTTTCTAGCAGCTACTACAAATTTGCATACTCTAACATCTCTTTTGCAAGTGACAAATCCATATAATACAAGGTGTAGTTTCTTATCAGCAACTGGCTAGTAAATACAGGTGGTTTCATACACAAAATCAAAGCCTCTAACAATAGCTACTTTACAAGCACACATATTCAAGCTGTTACTTCTCAGTTGCCTCCAAATGATGTTTAGCAGTCACTGTTTTTTCTCTTCCTCTATCTCATTCTGCTTGGCGTATTCACATTCAGCTCCTGCTGCTGAGGCATCAGGTTCCTCCATTCATCTGTCCAGCTCACGGTAAGGCTTGACAAACTTTGCAGGCAGTCGCCATGGAGCTGTAGGCAGGAGGACACAAATACACCCCCTCCTCCAGGTTATCATTTCTTGAGAAGTAGACAGGTTAAACGAGGAGTTTGCCACATCATTGCTCTTTTTTTTTTTTTTTTCTTTTCTACCACCCTGATGCTTCTTAGGTGACGGCTCATAAAGCTTTTGGTTGCACTCCCCCTCTCACTTTTTCAGTTAGCAGTTCTTGTTTCAACCCATCTATCTGTTCCTTCAGATCTTGGATTCACCCCCAGGTTGCTTTAAATATACTAAGCTTGGTTTTGTTTTGTTTTGTTTTTTCACTCCTCTGCTCTGGTGTCCATCCTGGCCGTACCACCGGTGAAGTACCAGGAGCTGAAATGGAGGGCAGCTTCTTTTGAACATGGGTACCAAACTCTCATCAAATCTTTTTTTTTTTTTTTTTTCCCCAAGTTGCTCACCCTGCTTTGCAGCGGCTACAAACGCCTGCCTGCTAGGCAGCAGCTACATCTGCCTGCCTGCTTCAGCAGCAACCATAAATACCTGCTGGCAACCCCACTTTTGCATTAACCCTTTCTTGGCCTAAATATTAAACTGCTACCCGTTAAAAACTTTTACATGAAGCCAACAACAAAAAAAAAAATACACAGAACACCGTCTGCCCTCAACACAAGCACACATGCACACGTATGGGATCTAAAAAGCACACTCCACACAACTACAATATTTGAAGCACAAAATCCAGACAATCATTACTCCCACTACACAATCCCACATACAGAATGTGGCACAAGGACCCTGTGGAGACTAACAGGAAACCAGCTCTGAGAAGCATCATCGCAGTGCAAGGTGGCAGGCTCAACCTTAGCAGGCGTCCCCGCAGAGGCTCTGCCTCCCCCACATCGCATGAGGCTTGGGCTTTTATACTGACCAAAATGCACACTCATTCTGACACAGGTGGCCAGCCTATGTTGGAAGAAGTGGCCAGCAATATCTATAAAGGTCTCCAAAGGTCGATAGAAACCTGGACATACTTATATTTACCAACTTCTAGTACATGAGTATCACAGAGAGACTGTATTAAATGAGTTGTATATGGGGTCCCAAGTCCACAGTCCATCACAGTCTGCCCGATACCCCTGATAAGAGCATACGAGAGACCTTCCCACCTACAGCACCCGCTGCTGGTCTTGCTTCTTTGGGGGGGGGTGTGGGGGTGGGGTGGTTTTTTTTGTTTGTTTTTTTGTTTTTTTTTGGTTTTTTTTTTTTTTTTTTTACTTTAACGTAAAAAAGGTTGCTCCCTTCATTTTAAGAAGGACTGAAAACATCCATAAAACGGATGTCCTAAGCTCAAATTTCAATTCATTCAATCACTGACAAGGGGGGTGTCCTGGGGCAGTGCTGACTCTTTCCAGGGTTTCACCTATCGAGCTGGCACCCACCGCAGACCAGAATCTGTAATTACACACATATTACCTTGACCAGTTAGTTTTACTTCCGCAGGACCTTTCCAAATGCCAGTTTCCAAATCCTTGTACTGGACCAGAATACCCAGAGTTTTAGTCATATAACCTGAACCTAATGCCTGACCATGTATTATAGCAGGGGGTGTCATTAAAATCTCCTGTCAATTGCAAAAAATTCATAACATATACAGCTTTCTGTATCCTTGCTATTGGTGTAAGTCCTTCTTCCCCCGTTTTTTGTTTTTCCAACAACTGTTTCAAAGTTTGATGTGTTCGTTCAATAATAGCTTGTCCTGTAGGAGAATGAGGAATACCAGTGATATGAGAAATACCCCAAGTATTCAAAAATCTAGAAAGTGTAGCTAGATGCATTGTCTGTTTTTAGCTGTAAAGGTACTCCCATAGCTGCAAAACAACCACATAGATGTATGATTACATGGCGCGCAGTCTCACCAGCCAGGGGAGTGGCCCAGACAAAGTGAGAAAAAGTGTCAATAGTAACATGGACATATTTCAATTTCCTGAAAGAGGGTGCATGAGTCACATCCATTTGCCAAAGCTGAAGAGGCTGGAGGCCTCGAGGGTTGACTCCAAGGCCTATACCTACTGCTTGGCCTTGACAATCAGGACAAGATTGCACAATGCCTCGCGCATCTGTTAAGGACAGTCCAAACTGTCAAACTAACATCTTTGCTGATTGATGGAAGAAGGCATGGGATGCTTGAGCTTGTTGAAAGATATCTACAGAGGGTTCTGCCCATGCTGGGGCAGCTAATTTATCCACTTTGTTATTGCCTTCACTAAGGCTTCCTGGAAGGCCTGAATGACTGCGAATATGCATAATAAAATATGTACATTTATGAGTAATCACAAGATGTAATAAGGTTTTTAACAAGATACACAACCTGTGATTAGTGACTTCTTGTAAAATTGCCCTTTCTGTACGTTGATAATTCTTACAACATATAAAGAATCGTAGACAGTACTAAGAGGGGCGTCAGGCCATTGTTGAAATACTGCAATAACAGCACTTAGCTCTAGTGTTTGTAGCAAATTGGAAAAATGACCAAATATCTTCTGCTCTTTCCAACCATCATCTGTTTGTCAAGCATATCCGGCTGTGTGATTGATTTTGCTTGCATCTGTAAAGACAGTTAATCCTACAACAGGTTTACTAGGATAAAAGGTAGCATCTTCAAACTGATTATTCTTTAGGATTGTAAACATCTTATGAGGTGGAAAATGTATATTAAGAGGACCAACAAAACCTATCAGAGCAAACTGAACAGCAGAGTTAGATTGTTGTGCCCAGTCTAACCATACCCTGGTAAGTGGCAAACAAATTTGTGATGGATCACAGCCCTTAATTTCCTGAGAATGTGAACGACCTCGTATAATCAAACGAGCAAATACTTCTAAGCGAGTAGTTACAGTTTTACATAGGAAAATCCATTCTAAAATGCATAAAGGATTAGTCTTTTGAAGATCCCACTGTGCTAGTAGACTAAATGGATAATACTCACTGTTAACAATAAACAGAATAACCTGTAAATCTGGATTCCATTGAGCAGCATAAGAGGTGGTGATTTTTGTCATGATGTGATCTAAGGCCTCATTTTGACCTTTTAATCGAATTTTTTTTTTTCCTTTGACTCACCCTTTAAAAGGGGCATAAGATCAGTCAGATCATCATTTGTGATTCCACACAAAGGGCAGATCTATTGAATATCACCCATCAATTTCTGCACGTCAGACAAGGTTTTTATCTCTGTGGTAATTTTAACTTTTTGAGGCCTAATTTCAGTTCCGGAAATGATTTACCCGAGATATTTCCAAGGGCTTCATGCTGCTCTCTGTCTGGTGCAATTACCAGTCCTGCTTTCACTAATTCTGATTGTAGCAGGTAAAGCAGATGGTCCTTGTTTAAATCTTTGCCTGCAATTAGGATATCATCCATATAGTGATAACAGATTTTTGCAGTTTTCATCGGATCGGTTGCAATACTCAGGCAATATACAGTTGACAAAGAACAGGAGAATTTTTCATACCTTGAAGTAAAACAACCCATTCATATCTCTTAGCAGGCTCTCCTTTGTTAATTGCTGGGACAGAGAAAGCAAATTTTTCACAATTGCTTGGGTGTAGAAGAATTGTGAAAAAACAGTCTTTAAAATCAATTACTATTAAATCCCAACCCTGAGGTATTATTAAAGGGCTAGGCATGGTAGGTTGCAAAGCAACGACATTCAATTGTCTTGTGTCCAAATTTGTCATATCTAATACATTTATCTGCAAAACCAGTAACACTACCGTGTGGGGGGGGTGGGTGGGGGCGGAGGGCTGCTGAACTAATTTTCATTACAGTACACTGTTTCTTTTTAAAATGTCCCGTCCGTCCACAATTATAACATCTCATACCTTTAGTACCCCCACGATCGCCCTAACCGCATTGTAAAAGGGGTTTAACAGCAGCAGCGAAGGCAGTAGCCATGTATCCAGACTTTTCCTCTGCTGTGCCCCCTTTAAACCATATCTGAAGGTGGGGAGTAAGCAACGACTGAGGTATCATACGGATATCATATGGAGCTAAGATATATGCAGAAAAAATATGTGCAGTAATTGCCTGAGTATACGAACTGTCTGAACCGTCTGAGTCTGAGTTGGTATCAGGAAGGGGAGGGTACAAGTCCGGTTCTGCTGGAGACTCTGGGTCTGGTTCCAATTCTGATTCGGGGCCTTCTTCCTCTAGGTCAAAGGTGACCGCGTTTGCACTTTCTACTTGTACTTTCGGGCGCGAGCGCCGTTTCACTTTATCTTCCCCCTTATGCCGAGGAGGCTTCTGTGATGCCATGCCAGGCACAATGGTGGGGGGCAAATACCATAGAAATAGCACTCTTCTCTACCTCTGACTGACTTTGTGAAGGAGCAGTGGCCAGGAAAACAGATGCCACTGCTGCCTGTTCTGATTTCATTTCCTTTAAAGTCTCAATTATCAATTTCCATAACGAATACTTTGGGGCTTCCTTTGTCCCTTTACTAATCTCATCCCACAACGCCTGACCTATACGTTCCCATTCAGAAACTTCAAAGGTGGCTTGCTCTGCGGGGATAAAGCTACGATCCTGGGCCCACTTTAACAGCCTCAGTGAGGTGGCACTATCATGTTGCAGTCCTCTCTTAGAGAGAATTATGTTGGAGGAGCTCCATCACTGCCTATTCCTCTTTGGAAGGTGAGTGCTTCTTCTCCTCCCCAGCCGCTCACCTGATCAGGGTGAGATCCCACTGTTATTCCACTGTTTGCAGATGTCTGACTTTCACAGCGCCGGGGCAGTGCTGACTTTCGGCCGACTCTCCGCCCCCTCTTCTTTTGATCAGACCTTCAAACTTGCATGCCACAAGTTACCGATCTGAGGATCCCTGTTCGGGCACCATTTGTGGACGCGGGAGTCACGGACAACGCAGGAACCATCAATGTGATCAGCGAATGCCAATTTATTACAAAGCTTTAACTCCTTATATACCATTTCTTACAGGCATTTACAGTGATTTGGCATATTATGATTGGATACATGTCTTGAAGACCCTTAGCGACTAACACACAATTGGTTAAGCAGAGGTGTGAGAACTTGACCTGGAAAGCTTGCCAACAGTCCACAGTTCTCATTAACTCAGTAAATTACAGCTGCTTCTTCTTATCTTGCTTGCTTAAGCTTCCTTGGGCCTCTCAAGGCCTTGCTGTATGTTTCTGGATTATTCAGTTTTTGCACCAATTATCCATTCTCCCATGAGAACACTGTCTCCACACAGTGGGGCTGAGGTCTTCATTCTCACAGGCCCTGCGTCTGCCTTCCAAGACTTGGGTGCTGTGGTCGGAGCCTTTGCCAGTGAAGACTGAGGCACAGAAGTCATTCAGAACCTCAGCCTTCTCCAAATACTGTGTAGCTAGTTCTCCCGAGAGCTTCCTGAGGGGTCTACATTCTCTCTAGTCTGTTTTTTATTTGCTATGTACCTGTAGAATCCCTTCCTGTTATCCTTAATATCCCTAGCCAAGTTTAATTCTAACTGGTCCTTAGGTTTCCTTAACTCGTCCCTAGCTTCCCGGACAACATCCCTGTACCCTTCCAGGCCTCCTGTCCTTGCTTCCACCTTTTATAAGCCTCTTTTTTCTTTAGAATTTTCCTCAGAAGCTCCTTATCCATTCAAGGAGGTCTCCTGGCCCTCCTGTTGCACTTCCTTGTAGTTTGGATGCAACACTCCTGAGCTTGTAGCAGCTGATCCTTGAATATCAACCATGAGTCTTGGGCCCCCGTGGCCTCTAGGGCTATATCCCATGGAACATTTCTAAGCAGGTTCCTGAAGATGCCAAAGTCTGCTCTTTTGAAGTCCAGGGCAGTGAGTTTGCCTCACGCTCTTCTCACTGTCCTAAGGATCTCAAATTCAACCATCTTGTAATGGCTGCATCCAAGGCTTCCCTGCAGTGCCACATTTCCAACGAGCCCTTCCCTATTGGTGAGCACAAGGTCAAGCATGGCACCTCTCTTTGTCGGTTCCTCTATTACTTGCAGAAGGAAGTTGTCTTCCACACAATCGAGGAACCTCCTGGATTGCTTGTGCCAGTCCGTGCTGTCATTCCAACAGATGTCAGGGTGGTTGAAGTCCCCCATGAGAACAAGGGCCTGTGAGCGTGAGGCTTTTCCTATCTGTCTATAGAGTGCTTCATCCGCAGGCTCTCCTTGATCAGGCGGTCTGTAACATATCCCCACAGTAATGTCTCCCATCGCTGTTTTCCCTTTAACCCTGACCCACAAACTCTCTGTTATCTGCTCACCTGTCCCCAGACAGAGTTCCATACTCTCCAGCCTATCCGTAACAAAAGGGCAACTCCCCCTCCCCACCTGCCAGGCCTGTCTTTTCTAAAGAGCCTGTAACCTTCCATTCCAACACTCCAGTCATAGGAGCCATCCCACCATGTTTCTGCAATGCCTATTATATCATACCCCTGTAGACATGCACACAACTCTAATTTCTCTTGTTTGTTCTTTCTTGTTTGCTCTTTCTCTTCTTTATCAGACCAGCTTCACCATCCCCAGTAGGCCTTGTGTACAATCTTGGGTTCCATGTTCAAGACACCCAATCCCCTGACTATGACACCACCCTTTTAACCGTTTACTAACTTAGCTAATCCTCCTAGTTTTTTTTAGGTCCTCCCCTGTATCCTGGACATTTGACGAAAAGACTATCTGAGCTCCAGAGCCCTTAGCCACTTCTCCCAGGGCTTTGTAGTCTTTCTTTATGTTCCCCAGGCTTCTTCTGTCTATATCCCTATCACCCACATGTATCACCAAAAGTGGGTAATCTTACTGTGAAGAACATATCAGAAAAAGTCATAGGTTTCATGCTTCATAAGTAGTATGGTTGCTTTTTTTCGCCTTGTCTTAATTCCTAGTCACTGTCAGAAGTTACTCAGCTAAGTGATTGCTTTCAGTGTTAATTTTATATACACTTTAAATAATTATTGTGTTTAAAAATGTTTGTTATGAGCTATGTAACTACACGTAAACCCCAGGTTATTAAATAACATGCTAAAGAAGTTGCAAAAGCTCGGCTAATTTGGCAACTCATAAGAGTGATAACTGGAGAATATAAAATGAATTATGTGTTACATTCTTTAAAAACAATTAAGAAAGGTTGTCTGAAAAGTTATCAAATTTGACAGCTCTATGAATTGCTCCTCTTGACAACTAATTCCTCCTTCACTTGCAAAAACAGAGGAAGGGAAAATAAGGTAATGTTTAAAATGCTCTTGAATGAGATTGGTTTGGTTGATATGTACAGAACTGTCCAGGTTCTAAACTGCTTCTGCAGCCTGGTAATACAGGTTTTTCTTCACATATCCCAGGGCCATAATTTGCCAGATCTTCTCCCAACTGTTTGGGAGGAAAAGGAATTGGGTTTCTCATGAAAATTTATCTCGTTTCATCAGCTAGGCCTATATTCAGGACAGAATGTGAGGAAGGAGCCACCTTTCTCTAGGAACAGTGGAAGCTCCTGAAATAGAGAAGGTGCAGTCTGTTTTCCCTTAGGATTTTAGTATATGGGCTTAGGATAATACTTAGGATATAGTATACTTTACTATATCCTTTACTATATAGTATATAGATATCCTTTGGTATATGGGCTTAGGAGAAAGACAGTGGTTTTATCCTTATATCTTGCATTGATGAAGGTTCAGAATTCATTCCTCTGTACAGTAGTATTTACCTTTGTAGGGAATTAATACAGCCATCCTCTTCCCAAGTTTAAGAAAAGATACTTTGATTGCAGTGCCAAACACAGAAGTTCAGAAAGCTTGCAATATATAACTTCCCATTCATCCTACACTAATCTCTTCTGTACATATGCAGTGAATTCCTTGCAGTCTGTGTGTGATAAATGCACAAAAATAAAAGCTTCAGCTGTGTAATCAAGGCACACAGAAGGCAATTATAAACTCAAATATTGATGAATACCGACAAGTAAATGTTATAACCGAACTAATGAATCAAATGTAATATCAGTTTTTTTCAGGTCACATTGTGATTTTCCTGATCTTTTCCAAGTAACTGTACGAAAAAAAGCTTTTAGGAGAAATATTGCGAACATATCATTGAACATAAGAAAACTCATTTTTGTATTATTTATGAATATATATTTGAGAACATATTACTGGTTTGTCTGGTTTTGTTTTTTTCAGCATTAATAATGATTACTCATGCAATTGCTGTTATTAAAAAGTCTTGGAGATCAAGTTACTAAGGAGGAATATAAATAAAATGCTTGTTTTTCCTTTATTAGCAACCAACTTCTGTAGCCACATCTACTGTTCACCTGGGACTTCCAGTGCAAGCCAAATTTGTTCAGTCAGCTGTTACACCTGTCAGTGGTACATCTGCTGCGACTCTGCCAGGAGGCTCTATTCTCTCCCATACCACAGTAAGTAGTAACAATATAAAAACCAAAAGATGTGTGAAGAAAAGGATGTTTGTAATTACATGTTTTTTCAGAAGTGAATTTTAATGTCCTTATGTTTAATGTTCATGTAGGACATGCAGCGAGAGGACAAGGGGGAATGGGTTTAAGCTGAAAGAGGGGAGATTTAGATTAGGTATTGGGAAGAAATTCTTCCCTGTGAGGGTGGCGAGGCACTATCACAGCTTGCCCAGAGAAACTGTGCCTGCCCTATCCCTGGCAGTGTTCAAGGCTTGGTTAGATGGGGCTTTGAGCAACCTGGTCTAGTGGAAGGTGTCCATGCCCATGACAGGGGATTGGAACTAGCCGAGCTTTAAAGTCCCTTCCAACCCAAACTATTATATGATTCTATGTTTGCTTTTATCAGGAACATAATCCCAGAAATTGATAATGAATGTATAGTCACGCTGTTACACAGGTGTTGAGCGATTGTGGTGTCTGTAAAGAAAGAGGCTAAACATACACACACACAAACACACTGCTTTCACAATTAGTTCTACTTTATGTACTCAAGCGTGGTAATATATAGCATACAGATATGGGTCTGAGCCATGAAACCAAACAGCAACTACATCTTTCCCAGTGACTGTTTTCAGTCACTATAAATTCCATTCTATAAACAGTCACTCCCCAGGCTGTTTCCCAGCTCAACCTTGCACCCAAATGCTCCCTGGCTTACTCAAGATCCAGGTGCACTGTCAGTAATTCTTCTTTAATTATCCATGTAGTCGGAACAGGATGGTTTGCAGTTCCCGCATCTCCCCCTTTTTTGTTTTGCATGATACTTTGACTTCAATTCTTCACAAGTTGGCAACAAATCTCTAGGTACTATCTCTGGCAGTGTTCAAGGACGGTTTGGACAGAGCCTTGGGTGACATGATCTAGTGTGAGGCATCCCTGCCCATGGCAGGAGGGTTGGAACTAGATAATCTTAAGGTCTTTTCCAACCCTAACCATTCTATGATTCTATGATATGGAGGAAAAGCAAAGCAAAGCGGCGATGTCCAGGCTGCAAAGACTGGGAGGCCTCCTGTAATCCTAGGGTGAAATCGGTGTGCTCAGCTCGCTCCCTGAAATGTCTGTACGCCAATGCGCGCAGCATGGGAAATAAGCAGGAAGTGTTAGAAAACTGTGTTAAGTCAGGAGATTATGACCTGGTGGCAATTACAGAGACATGGTGGGACAGCTCACATGACTGGAATATAGTCATGGAGGGCTATGTCCTTTTCAGGAAAGACAGGCCAGCTAGGCGGGGTGGTGGGGTTGCTCTTTATGTGCGAGAGCAGCTACAATGCATTGAGTTCTGTCCGGGGACAGATGACAAGTAAGTTGAGAGTCTGTGGGCGAGAATGAAGGGGCAGGCTGGCAGGGTGGGTGGGTGTCTGTTACAGGCCACCAGATCAGGGTGAGGAAGTTGACGATGCCTTCTACAGGCAGCTGAGAGTGGCCTCACAGTCACAGGCCGTGGTCGTCATGGGAGATTTTAACTTCCCTGATGTTTGCTGGAAGGACTACTCGGCAACCCAACCACAGTCCAGGAGGTTCCTCCAGTGTATGGATGATAACTTCCTCATGCAAATGGTGGATGAGCCAACTAGGAGAGGAGCGCTGCTAGATCTCATCCTCACTAACAAGGAGGGTCTGGTCAAAGCAGTAAAGGTTGGGGGCTGCCTTGGTTGCAGCGACCACGAGATGGTGGAATTCAGGATCTTGTGTGGTAGGACCAGTAGAATAGCAAGTAGAATTGCAACCCTGGACTTTAGCAGGGCAAACTTTGGCCTTTACAAGCAATTGCCAGGCTCTACTCAGTTGCTGTCGTGGTTTAACCCCAGCCAGACAGCTTGTTCACCTACTCCCCCCCTCTTCTTGCCCTCTCCCTACTTCTGGAGGGATGGAGAGGAGAATCAGAAAGAATGCAACTCCCACGGGTTGAGGTAAGAACAGTTTAATAACTAAGGTATAACACAAATCACTACTGCTGCAGCCAATAATAGTAATGATAAAGGAAATAACAAGGGAAGAGAATACAACACCTCATCACCAGCCGACCGATAACTCGCCCCCCCCCCCAGCCTGACCAAGCACCGACCGATACCTAGTCCAACCCTGCAGTCCACCTAGCCCTTCCGGCTAACTCCCAGTTACATCCTGGGCATGACATGCTGTGGTATGGAATACTTCTTTGGTCAGTTTGGGTCAGGTGTCCTGCCTCTGCTTCCTCCTGTCTTCCCCTCCTCCCTGGCAGAGCATGAGGCTCACAAAGTCCTTGGCCAAACCAAAACATCATTTTTATCAGCTTTGTTCCCAGATGAAAGTCAAAACACAGCACTGCACCAGCTACCAAGAAAGAAAAATGACTGCTACTGCTAAACCCAGGACATTATCCACCCCTTATTCCATACCATTCACGTCATGCTCAGATCCTACATTTTCAATATACCATCACTCTTATCTAAGTGCAATTCTATCTTAGTGCATGGACTAGTCCCTATAAAGCTGCTGAGTCCATCTGGTCCATGATGTCAGGCTCCATCTCTTGTAACAGTCTTTCAGAGCAGGAGAGGCTGTGTGCAGTGTTCACACTCATGAATAACCTGGGCAGTAGTGTCCATTGCTAAGTCCACCCCTTGATCATGAGTCCATCTCTATGTTGCACCTCTGCTCTGTTGGCCTTAAGGGTCATGGGCCCACCAGGCTCAAAATAATTCACTGTCCTTCCATCTCCAATGCTTCCAAAGCACTGGAGGGGCCCAGTGGACTAGATACTTGCCCATACTGTCCCACATGCCCTGCCACTCATGACTGTCCAGCCTTGGGGGAAACCTCTTGGTCCTCCCATATCGTTGTCTAACCCCAGACAAGACCCAAACCCGACTCTGCTTAACTTTTGAGATCAGACAAAATGGTGGTGGGTAAAACACAGTCTGTGTGTGTGCCAACATGCTGATCACCATCACAATCAGCAGGCAGGTCCCAAGGGTACCCAAAGGCCATTCAAAACCTTCAGAACTCTCAAGCGATGCTGCTGTACTTGTCACTGGGGCTGGTGTAGCTGCTGTGCTTGCCGGCTCTCTCACCACCAGCTTCTCTTTTTCTGAGTCCAGCTCTTCCTCCTCTGCCTTGCTGGGAAATGCTGCGGGGTCTCCTGCGTCCTCCTGGGGCTCGGCGGGCGGCTTCCGGGGAATGCTCTCGGCCGTCGCGGGGCTGGGCTCGGCCGCGGGGCTCGGCTCCTCCACGGGGCTCGGCTCCTCCGCCTCCTTCTCCCGCTGCTCGGCAGCCGCCTCCTTCCGCTCCTCGACCGCCCCGACCTCCTCCACCGGCAGCCGTCCCCTTGCGGCCTCCGGTCCCTCTCCCGCTTGGTCCCCGGGGCCGCTCTCCCGGGCCGCTTCAGCAGCTGCCGGCTCCCGGGGCCGCTCCCCCTCGGCTCCCCGTGGCCTCACGCAGACGGAGGCGAGGGCGAGGGCCAGGACGGTGAGGAGCAGCCGGACGGCCAGGTACCAGTCCACGGCCACGTCCGTCCCGCCCTGCTGCTGGAGCTCGCCCGTATTACAAGTCATTGCCATAAAGTACAGTGAGACAGGAACCTTAGCCCAAGCCCCACACTTGATAAACACTAACACAGCAAATACCGGCTCTAAGTAAGTTACAACATTCTGAAGCTGTGAGATCAAGAGGAACAACTCTGAGAGCCAATAAATCAGCATTGTGATGAGTGACTATTAATCCGGTCAGATCTGTCATTATCTCAAACCTTTGTGCCCCACGTTGGGTGCCAAAAAGAACTGTTGTGGTTTAACCCCAGCCAGACAGCTTGTTCACCGACTCTCCCCCTCTTCTTGCCCTCCCCCTACTTCTGGAGGGACAGAGAGGAGAATCAGAAAGAATGCAACTCCCACGGGTTGAGATAAGAACAGTTTATTAACTAAGGTATAACACAAATCACTACTGCTACCACCAATAATAGTAATGATAAAGGAAATAACAAGGGAAGAGAATACAACACCTCATCACCAGCTGACCGATAACTCGCCCCACCAGCCCGACCAAGCACCGACCGATACCTAGTCCAACCCTGTAGTCCACCTAGCCCTTCCGGCTAACTCCCAGTTACATCCTGGGCATGACATGCTGTGGTATGGAATACTTCTTTGTCATTTTGGGTCAGGTGTCCTGTCTCTGCTTCCTCCCGGCTTCCCCTCCTCCCTGGAAGAGCATGAGGCTCACAAAGTCCTTGGCCAAACCAAAACATCATTTCTATCGGCTCTGCTCCCAGCCCGAAAGTTATAACACAGCACTGCACCATCTACCAAGAAGGAGAAAAATGACTGCTACTGCTAAACCCAGCACAGTTGCAAACAATGATAGGACAAGAGGTAATAGGTACAAACTGGAACACAAGAGGTTCCAATTAAACTTGAGAAGAAACTTCTTCTCAGTGAGGGTGACAGAACACTGGAACAGGCTGCCCAGGGAGGTTGTGGAGTCTCCTCTGGAGACATTCAAAACCTGCCTGGACACATTCCTTGTAACCTCATCTAGGCGTTCCTGCTCCGGCAGGGGGATTGGACTAGATGATCTTTTGAGGTCCCTTCCAATCTCTAGCATACTGTGATACTGTGATACAAGATCTCACTAATGCATTGGCCAAATGGACTGGGAGTCTTGGGAACCTGGAGAATAGATGCTATTGCTTCCAAAAGCACAGTCCTTGGCTTTCCTTATCCCCTTCTCTGCTTGAGGAGTCTTAAATCACACAAGATCAGTTTCTTGACATTAGCATTTAAAGATGGAAAGTTCAAATACAATAGTTACTTATTATATTATTATTACTTATAATAGTTATTTGTGCTAACTTTTGCTTTTTTACTGTGAGAATGATGAAACCTGCTTTAGGTGACCCTGCTTGTGCAGGGGATTTGGACTAAATCATCTCTCATGCCAACTGCAGGCTGCTTGGCCTGCCCTTCCCTCCTGGATGGCCCTGTTATAACAGAGGAGGCCATACCTCACATCAAGGTTTGGCATGGCATGTGTTCCCACTGCTCAATGCTTGCCGGGTTGCAGCCAACAGCAGAGCTAAAGGTTCTTCTTGGTGGCAAACAGAGGCCAACCCAGTCTTACCGTTAAATATGGTAGGAGGCATTTGGCCAACCTTAGTCCTTGCACCTTGTTGTCAGTGGAGTTTCACCTGCCTCTTCCAGTATGTTACTATGTCGCTACTATGGCAAAGCACACACAGATTTACATTAGCAGTATAACTACTACAGGGTACAGCAGTGCTTTGAAGATGCTCGTGGCAGTGAAGGACCAGCCAAAGAAATTTCCTACCAGTGGTGTTCTCCCACCATCTTAATTTGTTCCGTTACCTATTTTAAAACACTGTCATTGTGATATACAGTTACTAGGATTTTTCTAGCTTCTGCCTTAGCATTTTCTAGCTGCTGCTGTAAATTTCCATGCTCTAACATCTCTTCTACAAGTGACAAATCCAAAGGCCACAAGGTGTTGTTTCTTATTAGCAACTGGATAGTAAATACAGGTGGTTTATGCACAAAATCACAGCCTCTAATAATAGCTGTGTTGCAAGCACACATATTTGAATTGTTAACCACAATCTGGTTACAGAGACTTTTCAATTGCCCCCAAGTGATGTTTTACAAATCATGCCTTTTTCTCTTCCTCTGTCTCATTCTGCTTGGGGTCTTCAAGGTCAGCTCCTGCAGCTGAGGCATCGGGTCCTTTAACTTGTCTGTTCAGCTCATGGTATGGCTTGACAAACTTTGCAGGCAGCTGCCATGGACCTGTAGGTAGGAGGGCACAAGCATACCCCTTCCCCCAGGTTATCAGTTATACTGGCCCTTCCCATTTCTGTGGGCCCAAAGGACCACAATACCACACTTTAGCACGTTCTGAAGGTGGACTGTCAGAGCCAAAATGTCATTACAGTGCAGTGACAGGAGTATTCATGGAAGATTGAGTGCAATTTAAAAAATTCAATGTATAGATGGCATTGTCTAATTGTTCTTGAGGGACTATATTCCCCCTTTTTTGTTTTTGTAGCATGGATTTCAGAACAGCATGAGTTCATTCCACAATCCCCTGGCCTGTAGGGGAGTGGGGAATATCAGTGACATGTGTGACACCCCATTGCTGTAAAAATCGTGATAAAGCCAATGAATTATATGCAGGGCCATTACCCGTTTTCAACTGGGAAGGAACTCCTAAGGTACAAAGGCACGCGTTAAATGTTGGATAACATCACGAGCCTTCTTTCCTTTATGGGCAGAGGCTGAAATCATACGTGAAAATGTGTCAACAGACACATGAACATATTTAAAGGCACCAAAGGAAGCAATGTGTGTAACATCTATTTGCCAAATCTCATTCGCCTTTAAGCCATGAGGATTTAAACCCATGGCAAATGAGGACTGAGCTGTTGACTGACAGGGCAAGACCTGACAACTTGCTTTGCTGGAGAAGAAGAGAGGTTAAACTGTTTCTTTAAAGCAGAGTCATTCTGATGAAAAAAGGAAGGTGAAGCAGCTGCAGAAGTAAACTGCACAGTGTTAACAGTCAAGGAGTCTGCTATGTCATTACCTGCAGTTAAAGGGCGAGGCAGGTTGGAATGCGATCTAATATGACCAATAAAAACAGAATAATTCCTAATTTCCAAACAGTGTTTTAGCTTCAGCAAAATGTCAGAAAGTGCACAGTTATTGATTTCTTTTAAGACACTAAAAGGGAGGTGTGGTAACAATCAAACAACGTATTCTCAGTCACAAACAATATTTAAGGATTCTGCAGGGAACAACTGTAGCCCATGTAAGACTGCAGCAATTTCAACAAGCTATGTAGAGCCATCCACATGTATAACAGAGGATTGCCAGGAATCATTTTCAAACCAAACAACAGCAGCTTTGCCAGTTTTTCCAGAACCATCAACAAAAATGGTTTTAGTATCCTGAATGGGTTGTGTTTGAATTACAAATAGCTCCTGTAGGTCAAAATCTGAAAAAGCTTTTAGCAATTTATGTTTCAGAGTACCATAATTATTTTTTTTCCTGTAAAGTCTACTAACACTATTTGGAAAGAAACAGACTGAGCAAAAAGGAACTGAAAGTCTGTTACAGTTAATGGTAAATACAATTCTGCAGGGTCACTGCCTGTTAAATGTTGAACCCTCGTAGGGCCTTTGGCGATTAAGTCAGCAATCATATCTAACAGTCCTGTCACAGTCTTTCTCTGGGTATGTGGTAAAAAATCCCATTCCAAAAAGTAAACAGAGTTACTGTCAATTTGACATATAACTCCTAATGGCCTTCGTTGCATATTAACAATGAGTAGAGAAATCGGCAAGTGTAAATGCACTTTATCTGCCTGTAGCCTCTCAATTTTTTGAGTCATTATATTCAAAGCTTCAGTAGCTTTAGGGGCAAGCTAGCAAGGAGAATTCACGTCTGAGTCCCCTTATAATAAATCAAAGAGTGGTTCAAGGTCGGCATTAGTAATACCCAACATAGGACGCACCCAATTAATAGTACCTAACAGCTTCTGTAAATCATTCTATTTTGTGATTTTGTTTGCCAATTTTAGCTTCTGAGACTTTACTGTTCTTTCAGTTAGCACCCACCCCAAATATTTCCAGGGTGGCATTCTTTGTATTTTTTCCTGGGCAATTTGTAGTCAAAACCAACATAAATTTTCTGTTAAATGATTAACAGTAGTTTCTAAATATTGTTCCATTTCTGCACAGACCAAAATGTCATCCATATAATGATAAATTATCGATTCAGGAAATGCACTCTTAGTTGGTGATATAGTTGTGGAAACTACTAGCTGACAGATTGCTGGACTGTTCTTCATTCCTCGTGGCAAAACAGTCCATTGATATCTTTGCATAGGAGCAGCACAGTTGACGGTGCTTGTTGCCAAATCCAACCCAGTGCTGCCTATTGTGGCAGCTGCAAGGTTGGAGATGGAGTGTTTGCTGCAAAAACCCTGTTGTTTTGAGGGGCACCGGGTTTCGCCGTGCTCCCCCTGGATTTTCCCAACAAAGGATTCCCATCCTTATCAAATTTATATTTACACTGATTGCTCCAGTGATATCCTTTCTTGCATCTGGGACAGAGTTGACATTTTCTTTCTGCTTTTGTTTCTTTTTGGGACACATTTTACTAATATATCCTTCCTGTCATATAATCATAGAAAAGTTAGGGCTGGAAAGGACCTTAAGATCATCAAGTTCCAACCCCCCTGCCATGGGCAGGGACACCTCACTCTAAACCATATCACCCAAGGCCTCGTCCAACCTGGCCTTGAACACTGCCAGGGATGGAGCATTCACAACCTCCTTGGGCAACCTATTCCAGTGCCTCACCACCCTAACAGGAAAGAATTTCCTTCTTATATCCAATTTAAACTTTCCCCGTTTAAGTTTTAACGCATTACCCCTTGTCCTATCACTACAGTCCCTAATGAAGATTCCATCCTCAGCATCCTTATATGCCCCCTTCAGATACTGGAAGGCTGCTATGAGGTCTCCACTCAGCCTTGTCTTCTCCAGGCTGAACAGTCCCTACTTTCTCAGCCGATCTTCATATGGGAGGTGCTCCAGTCCCCTGATCATTCTCGTGGCTTTCCTCTGGACTTGTTCCAACAGATCCATGTCTTTTTTATGTTGAGGACACCAGAACTGTACACAGTACTCCAAGTGAGGTCTCATGAGAGCAGAATAAAGGGGCAGGATCACCTCCTTCAACCTGCTGGTCATACTCCTTTTGATGCAGCCCAGGATACGGTTGGGTTTCTGGGCTGCAACCGCACACTGCTGGCTCATGTTCATTTTCTCATCCACCAGCACCCTCAAGTCCTTCTCCGCAGAGCTGCTCTGAATCTCTTATCTGCCCAGTCTGTAGCTGTGTCTGGGATTGCTCTGACCCAGGTGTAGGACCTTGCACTTGGCATGGTTAAACTTCATGAGGTTGGCATCAGCCCACCTCACAAGCGTGTCAAGGTCCCTCTGGGTGGCATTCCTTCCCTCCAGCGTATCAACCGAACCACACAGCTTGGTGTCATCGGCAAACTTGCTGAGGGCGCACTCAATCCCAATGTCCATGTCAGCGACGAAGATGTTAAACAAGACCGGTCCCAACACCGATCCCTGAGGGCCACCACTCGTTACAGGTCTCCAGCCGGACATTGAGCCATTGACCACAACTCTGTGTGCGGCCATTCAGCCAGTTCTTTATCCACCGAGTGGTCCATCCATCAAATTATAATCAAACATATTAGAAGCTTAGTTTTCTTAGTACTTTATAATCTTCTCAGGTCTATTCAGAAGCAGGAAGAACTTTTTCTTCATGCAAGCGTACTTTCTGTGATGGAACAAATATTTTACAAACAAGAAACCTTGCCCTTCGTTTCAGCTAAATGGGATATGTATTCTGAGATGAACACTTGTGATCAGCTTTACCCATCCTACCATGTATGTGTCAGTAGTGAAAGAACTATTCTCTTTCTGCTGACAGACCAGTCAGGCCTTCAGTCTATGAACTTCATTATTATCATGTTGCTGGGCCTCAAAACTGTGGTTGCGCTGAACTGTAACGTCTTTGTTTCTAGGAGTAATTAATTTTTTCAGGCCTTTATTTTTATTGGTGTAAAGCATTTCTTTTCCTACTGATGAATAAAAGATTAGATATTTTAGGACTATTTCTAATTTGATTTTACTGCTGTAGCTGCATTATATAGAAACATACTGAATCAATAATTTAACAAATTAAGATAGCTTGGGGAACATTGTACATTGTGTTTTGGGCATATCAAAGGAGAATGCATCTCCAACAGATTGTTGTTTTACTTCTCATATTTAAGGTTATTTTTATCGAAACAAACTGAAAAATATTAAATATATTTCTCTGATTTTTTCTTTGTTGTTTGTTTGTTAATATTTGTGAGGTATGATGTTCTGTTACATAAAAATTGAAAAAAATGTCAGGTACCTAGCAGCCTTAGTAAAATAGCTGTAGATGTATTTCAGTGTCCTGCCTCAATTAGAGCAATTTCATCATTTTTCCTATTTATAGTGATCAGAGCATGCATTGATCCTGATTGCAAAATATCATAGGTCTGATACTTCTTTTCTTTGGCTTTTGCAGGAAATGCAAGAGAATGTGAAAAAATGCAAAAACTTCTTAGCTACCCTTATAAAACTTGCTTCTCATAATTCACCATCTCCAGAAACATCCCATAATGTGAAAGCTCTAGTTCAAGATTTGTTGGTAAATAATTTGGTTATCTTTCATTTTGTCATTTATCTATTAAGCTTGTTATTTATTCAGAAAAAGATAGTAAAATACAGGATTTTTCCTTGAGGACTCACTAAGTTTCTTTTCCTCCAAACCATAGTCTTTTCTTAAACACTAAGAAGCTATTTAATGTTTTAACCACAGATTGAATGTAGATGCATGCCTCCACAATGTGATTTAGAGTTTTTAGGGCTGAAGGAAAAGTGTTTTGCTAAGCTGTTGAGTCCAGGCAGTTCTGCAGACAGGTGCCCCTGCATGGAGCCTTAACTGTAAGTGGATTTCAAGAGGCAAAGTTGTGTTTCAGCTAGACAGAGTCCTTGGGCCCAGAAAAAAATATGACTTACAGTAGTCTCCAGTGCAATATGTGTTTCAGTGAATTGTATAAGTGAGTTGCACACAGATGTTACTGTAGAGCGGAACAAAATGGTCAAGCTTCTTAAAAAGATTAAATGTAGTCTATGAAGAACTTAGATTTAAAAGCAGTTGATACATATTTTTTTGAATTGATTGACAAAGAAACCTGTGTATTTAGACAAGCCTAAGACTTTTTTCAAGTAGGTGCCACATTCAGTGGTTCCTGTAAAAACTTGTTTTAATTTTTGAAAACTAAGATTAGTTAAGTAAAGGTAATGACTTAAAATATTTTAAACAAAGTAATGAGATATATATATTTATATATATAAAAATAAATAAATTTATTGAAGGTTGGTTTTGTTCTTGTTCTATATCAGTCCAGAAAAGCTAATCAGTGTATTTATTGCAACCTAAGATTGTAACTGTCCTGGGTTCAAACCATGACAGTAACTAATGATACTTTAGAAGTATTATAAAATACACCTGAGTTAGAGTTCTTCTGTATTAGCTACTAAACAAACTACTGAATATATATTTCATATATTTAAGTGTATATTTTGTGAGTATATACATATATATGCATACATTTATGTAGGTGGAAATTATATATACTTATATGTATACTTTTATATATGCAGATGCTTTACATATATAGCTTTATGTATATGTATACACATATTCTACTAAGTTAAACTGAACCTTCAAAATTGGTTTTGGAATTAAGTAAAGGTAATTTTTGTATTACAAGGGCTGGGGAATTTTATAATGGCTTGTAAGCTTACTTCAACAGCCTGTTTTTTTTAATCAATTTTTTAATTTTTTAAAAAGAATGCACTATGTAAATGTTAGCATGAGAATGGAATCCTGAAAAAAGACTTAAGTGTGTGTGGGATCTCATTGTGTCTTGAATTGTGCATGCCTGAGGGAGCTCCCTAAATTCTGAGGGGCTTCTTACATATACATATTAGCTTTTGACAGAAGGATTTTATAGATACAGAGGAGTTGAGGGACTTCAGCTTTGAAAGTTTTTCTTGATATGGTAGCCTATTTAGCTAGAGATATATACATATACATTATCTAGAAAAAAAACAACAAAACAGCTCATCTGAGTTGTTGATGCTTTTTCTTCTTCCCCCTGAAGGATGCAAAGATTGATCCAGAAGAATTTACAGGCCGCCTTCAATCAGAACTCAGGTCATCTCCTCAGCCGTATCTCATACCTTTCCTTAAGGTAATGCAAATATTGCTTATATAAATCTATTTCAATGAAAATGTCAATGCATTAAGTTTTAGAATATACTTTTAAAAAATATGTTTAAAATAATTGATTAGCTGATCCTGCTTGTAATCTGGAACTAATCTAAGATCGAAATTCTGATGTAATACCAAATGGATTTATTGTTGGGTCCTAAGTTAGTATATGTGGGGGTAAATTTAACTTTTAATTGGTTCTTGTACATAAGCTACAATAGCATCCATATGCAAGATTATATGCAAATGTACAGAGTGTGTTTAATTATGCCCCAACAATACCACAACTGTAATTCTAAAAGCGTTTTTCTTCTAGTCCAAAACTTCTCAGTTTAGGGCAGATCTCCTCTCTTCTCTCCCTGCAGCTTTTCAGATCTCTCTCCCTGTGCTTATGTTTTTTCAAGTATCATTAACCCTTATTTGTGCCTTTTCCTGCTTTTACACTGCAGTCACTTATGGAATCATGATAAGTTTTATCTTGTTTCCTTTCTTTGAAGTCCTTTCTTGGCAACAGGCACTAAGTTTTTAAATAAATATTAGAAGTTTAGAAAGAACTGTAGCTTGGGTTAGATGCACTTGCATTCTACAACTGCCTGGGGCGAGCAATTCGAAAGAACTCTACTACCACTTAAAATAGTAAAAAGTTTGTGAAGGTACAGTATAGCCTTTTAGAACTGTTTTTTTTGTTGAACTGGTCTGAACATGAAACATACAATAGTACATTTTTTCTAATCCAGTCAGAATACATTAGATCAGTAAAAATGCAGTAAACAGCTATTGATGTAAGGCACCAGCAGCTGAATCATCTTGTTCTAGGTACTGGAGGCATGTCAGAAGTAAATTGGTGCAGCTTACTACTTCCAGCATGCAATGGGAATAGGGCTGTTCTATGGTTTTGCTGCTTTTATTTCCAGTTGTTACCCTTCCAAAGACCTAAGCTACAAGTTCTAGATAGTTTTGAGGAGGGGAGTGTTCTATTTTATGGCTATGGTGGAGTTAGGCCACATCAAAATCTACAGGGTTGCTAAATCCAAATTGAAAGCTTATTAAAAAGATAAATGGATTCTTGCCTCTTACAAGATATGTTCAATCTTATTTCTTTTTATTGAATAGGCTGATAGAAAAATGGGAAAGCAAGCTGCATTCTTTTAATTATGTTTACAGCAAATTTAAATGTGTTTTTTTGTCAACCTGCTAAATTTTGTTATTACATAAACTTTCTTCTGTTTTTAGAAAAGTCTACCTGCACTGAGACAATCTTTACTGAACAGTCAACATTCAGTTTTGCAAGGACAGCCATCTCAGCAGTCACTTCAACAAACCAGGCTATCACAAGTTATACCTCAATCTGCCTCTGGAAGCATTTCCTCTGTTGTCACCAAACAGACAATAGGAATAAGGCAACCAAACAACATTTGCACAGTCTCTGTATCAAATACAGTGCAGCCTCCTCAGGTTAAGTTGGTACAATCCAATCAGAGTTCTCAACTGGTAGGTACTGTAGTATAAAAGAATTTCTTAAACTGAATAGCAGTTTTCAATGTTATTGCAGCTTGTTTGGGAAAATACTTTTTTGTTTGTATCATACTGTTGTGGCTTAAGTCCAGCCAGTAACTCAGAACCATGCAGCCACTCGTTCACTCCCCCCACTTCTTCCTTCCCCTGCTCCCAGAGGGATGGGGAAGAGAATTGAAAGAATGTATCTCCCATGGGTTGAGATAAGAACAGTCCAGTAACTAGGGTATAATACAAAACTACTACTACTACCACCAGTAATAATAAAGGTAAGGGAAATAACAAAGGGAGAGAATACAATTGCTCACTGCCTGCTGACCGATACCCAGCCTGACCCAAGCAGCAATCTGTGCCTTCTGGGTAACTCCCCCCAGTTTATATACTGGGCATGATGTGCTGTGGTATGGAAGACCCTTTTGGGTTGTTTGGGTCAGGTGTCCTGTCTCTGCTTCCTCCCGGCTTCCTGTGCCTTTTCTCCCTGGCAGAGCATGAGACTGAAAAAGTCCTTGATTGGGGTAAGAATTACTTAGCAATAACCAAAAGCATTGGTGTGTTATCAGCACTGTTCCCAGTCTAAAGTGAAAAACATAGCACTGCTGCAGCTACTAAGAAGGAGGAAATGTCTGCTACTGCTGAACCTAGGACACATATTCTGTGATATATAGTAGTACCTCATTTTATGTCAGTTAACATGTATGTTCAACCATTAGTTTAGGCAACATTACTGACATAGACTAAATTTAAGAAACTACACTCTTGGCCTTTTTGACTGGAATACAGTGATTGTTATGAGCACAGTAGAATGTGAGCTAATTACAAATGTAGAACAGAAAGTTTTTCAATACTTAGACAAGTGTATAATTTTTAGTATGTCATTAGATATGCTGCTTTGCTCAGATTCATCTGTATAAAAATTAGTTCTTATTTTAAACTCTTCTACATATAGTTAGAAAATCTTGTAGAAGAATAGCTGTACTGTACCATAATGTTTTGTTTGGAAAAAGTTCCATAATTTGCTATGAAATATCATTGCTGTGTATACTGGAGAATTATGCGCTTAGACTCCTTAATTTCAAAGGCACTATCAATAAGGCAACTTTACAGCCAGTTACTCATTGAGTATTGGTATGGCTGCTGTTACATAGGATCTTGCACGTGTGTTTATAGTTGTAATTATAGGTTTACAGGATTAGGATTTTTATTAGGTATATAGTGAACTGGCTGAAGGAGAGAAGCCAGAGAGTTGTAGTCTATGGGGCGGAGTCTAGTTGGAGGCCTGTATCTAGTGGAGTGCCTCAAGGGTCGGTACTGGGACCAGTATTATTTAATATATTCATCAACAATTTAGATGAGGGAATTGAGTGTACTATCAGCAAGTTTGCTGATGACACTAAGCTTGGAGGAGTGGCCGACACGCCAGAAGGCTGTGCTGCCATTCAGCGAGACCTGGACAGGCTGGAGAGTTGGGTGGGGAATAACTTGATGAAATATAACAAGGGAAAGCGTAGAGTCCTGCATCTGGGCAGGAACAACCCCAGGTTCCAGTATAGATTGGGGAATGACCTGTTAGAGAGCAGTGTAGGGGAGAGGGACCTGGGGGTCCTGGTGTACGACAGGGTGACCATGAGCCGACACTGTGCCCTTGTGGCCAAGAAGGCCAATGGCATCCTGGGTTGTATTAGAAGGGGGGTGGTTAGTAGGTCGAGAGAGGTCCTCCTTCCCCTCTACTCAGCCCTGGTGAGACCTCATCTGGAATATTGTGTCCAGTTCTGGGCCCCTCAGTTTAAGAAGGACAGGGACCTGCTGGAGAGAGTCCAGCGCAGGGCAACTAAGATGATTAAGGGAGTGGAGCATCTCCCTTATGAGGAAAGACTGAGGGAGCTGGGTCTCTATAGTTTGGAGAAGAGGAGATTGAGGGGTGACCTTATTAGTGCATATAAATATATAAAGGGGGAGTGTCACGAGGATGGAGCCAGGCTCTTCTCAGTGGCAAACAATGATAGGACAAGGGGCAATGGGTGCAAACTGGAACACAAGAGGTTCCACTTAAACTTGAGAAGAAACTTCTTCTCAGTGAGGGTGACAGAACACTGGAACAGGCTGCCCAGGGAGGTTGTGGAGTCTCCTTCTCTGGAGACACTCAAAACCCGCCTGGACACGTTCCTGTGTAACCTTATCTAGGTGTTCCTGCTCCGGCAGGGGGATTGGACTAGATGATCTTTTGAGGTCCCTTCCAATCTCTAACATACTGTGATACTGTGATATAGGTTTAGGATTTTTATGAGGCCTTGAGTTTACACAGGCATTATTATCCTTCAGGCAAAGACATAAAAGTTTCTATGTGGTTTCTGTGTATGTATGAGTGAAGTACTTGACTTAGGTTTCAAAATCAAATTGACAAGTTCAGGAAGGTGTATCATATTGGTAAAAATTTATATTGTGATGATTCAGAAATGCACATATGATAATGTAAAATCTTACAATGACCTGTCCTTGAGTTTATAGGCACTATAAAGGATGTAAATAATTTGTAGGGTGTATTTAGAGAGAATATTTCCTTTGCTTTCATTTGTAAGTGGCAATGCACAATTTGAAAATGTCTGAGCCATCGGAACCAAGTCTTTGAACCTTACAAATACTTACAAGCTAAATTACAAACTTAAAAAAAATAATAGAATTTTGCCATCCTTTAGTGAGCATGGTTTTAATGTGTAAGAACATCTTAGGTGCTAAGTCTTCTGACTCTGGTTTTTGTAATACACACAGACATTTGGATATTTTGCACCTTAACTTGGCTGCTTTCTGTTCAGCCACTTGCAGTCTTTCTTTTCCTAAGGTGGATTCTCCCCACTCCTTGTGGACTGTTGCATTAATTAGAATCATAGAATCATAGAATAGTTAGGGTTGGAAAGGACCTTAAGATCATCAAGTTCCAACCCCCCTGCCATGGGCAAGGACACCTCGCTCTAAACCATATCACCCAAGGCCTCATCCAACCTGGCCTTGAACACTGCCAGGGATGGAGCATTCACAACCTCCTTGGGCAACCTATTCCAGTGCCTCACCACCCAAACAGGAAAGAATTTCCTCCTTATATCCAGTCTAAACTTCCCCTGTTTAAGTTTTAACCCAATACCCCTTGTCCTATCACTACAGTCCCTAACGAAGAGTCCATCCCCAGCATCCCTATAGGCCCCCTTCAGATACTGGAAGGCTGCTATGAGGTCTCCACTCAGCCTTCTCTTTTCCAGGCTGAACAGTTCCAATAACTTTGGTTCTTCGAGATAGGGAGCAGGAACTGGTTGCAATTGCAGGCAGCAAATGTAAAAATTACTCCATTTCCTGGGGAAGGCAAATTTCTGACAGCAGCTGACAGGTTTCTTAAAAGTATAAATGTTCATGGCCAATAAGTGTAGCTTTATCTCATGCAACAGTCTTGGGACTAACCTACTTCCAGGTAGCACAGTTTTTTCCAGTGTTCTGCAACCCACTTGAAACACTCCTCTGCCTATTAGCCAACTAGTGCCCCACCTTTTGACAAACACTGACATATAATGAAAATGTCTTAGTAAGTCTGCAGGAATTCTTACTCTTATGATTATAGTTTTTGTGGAATATTTTCTGAATGGGATAAAGCCAAATTTTTGGGGGAGAGAATTTTGGAGTCCGTCTCTCTCACATGTTGGTGCTTACTCAAAGCAAGCAATTATGATGTTAACCTCAGTAGAGATTAGCAATATGAAGAGTTGCTCTGTAGTTTTGACATACCTGTGTGTCGTGGTTTAAGCCCAGCTGGTAACTCAGAACCACGCAGCTGCTCACTCACTCCCCCCCTTACCCCCCACCCACTCTGGGTGGGATGGGGAGGAGAAGCGAATGAATGTAAATCCCATGGGTTAAGATGAGAACAGTCCAGTAACTAAAGTATAATATAAAACTACTACTACTAATAATAATAACAGAAGTGACAAGGCAAGAGAATATAAAACTAAAAGGGAAGGGAAAAAATACCCAATAAACACAAGTGATGCATAATACAACTGCTCACCACCTGCCGACTGATACCCAGCCCGACTCAGTGATCTGCCCTTCTGGGTGACCCCCCCTAGTTTATATACTGGGCATGATGTGGTGTGGTATGGAAAACCCCTATAGCTAGTTTGGGCCAGGTGTCCTTTCTCTGCTTCCTCCTGTCTTCTTGTGCCCCTCCTCATTGGCAGAGCATGAGAGACTGAAAAGTCCTTGATTAGAGTAAGCATTACTTACAAACAACTAAGCATTGTTATCAGACTAAAGCTGAAACACAGCACTACACCAGCTACTAAGAAGGAGAAAAATAACTTACAGCTGAACCCAGGACAGTATCCACCCCTTATTCCATACCATACATGGTATGGAATATACCATGTATATTCATATACATGTATACATATACATTCATATACATGTATACATATACATACCATGTATATTCATATACATGTATATTCATATACTCATATCCCACATTTTACAATATACCATCACTTTTTGTCTTTTTGTCTCTTGGTACATATATATATATATACACACACACATATGCAAACACACATAGAGACAGATATCACTCCTTAATTCATGGGGCAGGAGAGGCTGTGTGTTGTGTTGGATTGTTGCCTGCTGATGACACCACTGAACTCATCTGGTCACTGCTGAGCTCGTTTGGTTTCATCAAAGTTCACTCTTTGTTAGGGTAATGATTGGAGGGAACTCAGGGTCAGTTGATGGTGGCCTGAGAACAGTTGTAGGAGAATCCTGCTGCTGCTGGCTTTTCCCATGACTGTTCTCCGGTGATGATCATGATGTCATATATAGAAGTGTTATATAGCAGGCAACAGCATATAATTGAGTTCATTGACTGTTTTACCCTAAAATCAAATCCCCTTGAGGTACACAACATATTTTCCCATCTCCCCACATTACCCTTCAAGTATATCCAGGTATAAAACCACAAGTGTGTTTGACTTTACCTGAAGCAGGAATAACCCACTGTCTTCCCCATCAGTTACTTCCCCTTTATGTGCACCACTGGCACTTTATCCCCCTCTACTGTACATAGAAGTACATTGGGCTGGGCCAACCCTGTTGGCAGATCCCCTAGTGTTGACCAACCAGGTGGCTTTTGGTAAATGTGTATCCCAATGTTTGAAAGTCCCACCACCCATTGCTCTCAGTATAGTTTTTAGCAGCCCATTGTACTGTTCGATTTTCCCGGAGGCTGGTGCATGGTAGGGGATGTGATATACCCACTCAATGCCATGCTCTTTGGCCCAAGTGTCTATAAGGTTATTCTGGAAATGAGTCCCATTGCCTCACTCAGTTCTTTCTGGGGTGCCATGATGCCACAAAACCTGTTTCTCAAGGCCCAGGATAGTATTCCGGGCAGTGGCGTGGGGCACAGTGTATGTTTCCAGCCATCTGGTGGTTGCTTCCACCATGGTAAGCACATACTGCTTGCCTTGGCAGGTTGGTGGGAGTGTGATATAGTTAATCTGCCAGGCCTCCCCATATTTGCACTTCAGCCATTGTCCTCCATACCAGAGAAGCTTTAACTGCTTGGCTTGCTTAATTGCAGCATATGTTTCACATTCATGAATAACCTGGGCAATAGTGTCCATTAAGTCCACCCCTCGATCACAAGCCCATCTGTATGTTGCATCTCTGCCCTGATGGCCTGAGGTGTCATGGGACATTGGGCATTTGCCAGCATCCATGAGTCAATGTAAAGTACTGGCCATTTTTCTCGTTTAGCATTGTCCAAGGACAGCTGGGTGGCTTTCACCTCTGCGAACTGACTCAATTCACCCTCTCTTTCATCAGTTTCTGAAACTTGGAAGGCAGTTATATGGAGTCCCCTAAATCTCCGATGCATTGCTACAATACGACAGGATCCATTAGTAAACAAGACATATTGCTTCTCACTTTCTGGCAGTTCATTTTATGGTGGGGACTCTTCAGCAGGCATCACCTCCTCCTCTGGTAACATTCCAAAATCTTTGGCCTCTGGCCAGTCCATGATGACTCCTAGAATTCCTGGATGACTGGGATTTCGTATTCGATCTCATTGTGTAATTAGCGCAGCCCACTCCATGTAGCATCAGTTGCATGATGTGTAGAGGAGACTATGCCTTTTAACACCCAGCCCAGCACAGGCAACCAGGGTGCCAGGAGGTGCTGTGCTTCAGTGCCAATCACTTCTGTAGCAGCTCGAACCCCTTCATAGGCCTCCAGTGTCTCTTTTCAGTTGGGGTATAGTTGGCCTTGGATCCGCTGTATCCCCAGCTCCAAAAGATGAGGTGTTGACTTTGAGTATCCCCTGGAGCTTTCTGCCAGAGGCAGTTTGAGGACTCGTTTCTCTTTCGCAATTCCTCTGTCAATTCCCCCTTCTCTAGAAAGTGATCCCAGCTGCTTGTCTTCCTTGCCCTCTAGTTGGTAACTGTCGGCCCTGTTGTCCCAACATTGGAGCATCCAGGTGACGATGTGCTCATTTGGAATGTGGCTGAAATCTTTTTGCATATTCCACATCTCAGTCAGGGTTAGGGATAGTGAAGTTCTTGTTCTGCCTCTTCCTCTGATTCTTGTACTGTGTCTTCTCATTCTTATGTCATGCCCTCTAGTTCTGGCATTGAATCTTTATCTTCCTTCTCTACACAAGTTGCTTTTCTGCTTTTTGTTTGCTTTCCCCCTTGCTTATATGGCCAAGTGGTATTAGCACAGATTGGTCCTTTGTTTCTGCTGCAGTGCCTGCAGCTGGGGTTGGAGTGGCTGCAGTGTCTGTTGTTGGAGGTGGAGTAGCTGCTGTGGTTGTCACTGGGGCTGGGGTAGGTGCTGTGCTTGTTGCTTGGGATGAAGTAGCCATGTTGTCTGTTGTTTTGCCATCATATCCAGGGACATCTTTTTTCACTTGTGGGTACTGGATAGTGTTGAGCAGGGCTCTGTAGGCCAAGCCTCAGAACACTGTAGTGAGTTGTTCCTCTCTGGTATTGTCCTTGTCTAAGGGTTTTACTGTTTATTCTGAGTTTTGCACGAGTTCAGGGGTGAAGTTCCAAAGCACTGGAGGGGCCCACTGGCCTAGGGACTTGCCCATATGATCCCATGCACCCTGCCACTTATGTCTGTCCAGCCTTAGGGAAGATCTCTTGGTGGTCCTTTTAGATTGTGGTTTAACTTTAGGCAAGATCTGAGCCTGACCCTGATTAGCTTGAGGTTAGATGAGATTGGGCATCTTTGAAGTGCCCTTTCCTGAGATAGTCTATGCCAACGATGCGTGGAGCCTCTGGATCAGTCATGATGGCATGCTTTTGCCACTCCTTCGCAGGTAGGCTATTTTCAGCTTTCAGTACAGTCAACTCTTGGGATTCTCCTGTCACTCCAGAAATAGAAATGGGTTCTACCTCTTGACAGCTTGATGGCATCAGGGTACACCTTGCACTCGTGTCTACTACAGTCACATACTACTGTGGGACTGATGTGCCAGGCCATCTGATCCACACAGTCAAGTAAACCTGATTGTCTCACACTAAAACAGCAAACACTGGCTGCAAGTAAAGTGTGACAAAAAAAACCCTCTGAGACAAAGCACAACTCCGAGAGGAAATAAATCAACATTGTGACTATCAATCACAAAGTGATCGCCAAAGTTAGTGGCTATCAATCCAAAACAATGAATGCTTATCACAAATACGTTATCTGTCGTTATCTCAACCCTTCAAGGCCCATGTTGGGCACCACAAATGACTGTCATGGTTTAAGCCTAGCCAGTAACTTGAACCATGTAGCTCCTCACTCACTCCCCCCTTCTGCCCACCCCCCCCCCCCACCGGTTCTGGGCAAGATAGGATGAATCAGGAGAATTTAAACCCCACATATTGAGATATGAACAGTTCAATAACTAAAGTATAATATGAAATTACTGCTACTACTAACAATAAGGGAAGTAACAAGGTGAGAAAATATAAAATTTAAAAGGAGCTAAAAGCTGCTAAAGCAATTTATCATCTAAATTGGTTTGATGGGCTAAAGAATTTGTTTTTCTGTCTGTAAGCAAGTCATAGGTCTAGGACTGAATTTTCATCTTACTGGGTGCATTTTCCAGAAGGTAGGAAACTGCGCAGAGGAAACCTATGCTTAGTAGTACTATTCCTTTTCTAGAAAATATTTAGGGAGAAGCAAATGCCTTCAAAATTGTAAATTGTTATTTTATTGCAAAACTGGCATTCAGTATTTGCTTTCAACTTATCAGTAATTAGTTAATTGAACCAAACATTGCATTTAAGCAGGCACTTCTTAATGGCCCTCAAATTAATTCTATATAGACAAAAGCAGCATCAGGCAGTAAGACCTGTTGCAAAAAAAACAACCAACTTGCACAGCACAACAACCATCAACTCAGGTGCTACGTAGTCAACCCAGCAGGATCTCCATATCACACTTGTAATTGTTCCTAAGTATTGACTTTTTTTGTGGTTACAGTTATCACATTCTTCATACTTAGTGCTCCCTAAAATCAGAGCATGGCGAAGAGCTGCTGGCCATCTTGCATGGGACTTTTCTGGAGGAGGAAGATTACAGCTGGCTTGCCTAGGGGTGGCCAGCACTGGAGGAAGCTGGCTGAGCTCCAGATTTTCCAAACCTGAAGCTCACTGGAGAGAGTTCCAGCTGGCTTTGCAAACTGTACAGCTGTAGAAGGGCAAGCCTGTTTTGGAATATAGATCCTTCTATACCAGCCACTTTACAGTAATCTGGTTTCTTTAAAAATTTGGAGACTCTGTTAGCTGTTTGATTCTTTTGACTCTCTTTTACAAAGGGGTCAGATCTAGTGATACTTCTTGCAGTTACATGGAGGTATCTTATGACATGGGAATTCTGTGTATGCTGTTCAGCATACAGTGTAGATTGCACAAAGGAGACCAGCATTAAAATGTATAGTGTTAGTAGAGATGAAAGGGGAGACTAGTTTATTTATCTGGTTTGTAAAGTACTAGAATCACATTTCAAAACGGTGAAAAAGCTATGCTTTAAAGAGCTAGATAGTGCTGTTAGTACTGGTAACTACTGCTAGCTAGGGAAAAGGAGAATAATCTTAGGCTAATATTTTATTGATGAGATACTAATGAGATAAGCCAGCAATCTTTTTTTTTTTTTTAATTGTTCTAAGAGCAGCTTTCAAAGTTTGTCTAAATTGTCATTCTTAAGGTGCGGGAGCCCTATATAGCCCTATATATGCAGATGTTGCCTGTCTCGTTCTGGCTTTTACAGCAGGTAAAATTTCTATGAATGAGAGATGTTCTCTATTAAATGTGTTGAAGTTTTAAGTAGATTGATGAGTAACGGAGAGCAATGAATGCTTTATATATTGAGTTGACACTGCATTGTAAGGAGAAAGCACTCCTGAAGGTTGAAGCCAATCATTAAATGACAAAGGAACAGTAAGAAATTGAAAGTGATTCATCTTAATTAAAAAAAAAATTAATTATATGCAAGGTTATATAAAGATTTGTGCAGTTCTGGGATTAGGAAAGATGTGTAGAAATACATCTGGACGTTTCTTGCTGCAGTACACTGTGTACAGTGTCTGGAGGGAAGATTTCACCATCTTCTAAGTTACATTGGAACAGTACTTGCTAAAACATTTACTAATGCTTTTCCAGAGACTGTCATAGGGGTCGGAGGCTCCCAAGGGTGAAGTAGAGTGATAATGGAGTTTGGAAACAAGATACAGCAGCAGAGTAAGCATTATGCTATATGGGGATGTTCTGCTTTGCTTTTTAATTCTCTATTGAAACTTAGATTATCATAATTTGTACACATTTTAGCAACTCACAAGAAATAGTTTTCTTCTTGTCCTGTGTACAAGGCAGCTTAGGAAGGGAAGAGTAAAATGTGGCTATTTGGATAAAAGAAGTAGTTTCTATTAACGAACTAATAAAGATTTAGTTGATGTCTTAGAATTTGGTGTACAGTAAAATTTAAATAAAAATGGCTCTTGAGCAGTAGATGTCTAAGTACCACTAACAGGAGCAAAGCCGATATTTGACAAATTGTATGCCTATTTGAAATACAGCCTAGTAGTTTTCCTAGTTATTATAGACATTACTTTCAAAATTTTGAGGGCTGTACCTTAATATAAGGAGGATATTGGCATAGAATGCTGTGTGGAAATGAGTGAAAAAGATGTCAATTAAAGGTCAGACTTGAAAGCAAAGACTGAAAGAAAAGATTAAGAGAATTAAACCCATGTAACTTGATCAAATGCTGACTAGAAAGGAGCATAAAAACAATTTACAAATATTTTAAAGGTTTAAACATCAAAGTATATCAATGAATTATTTAGAGCGGTCTGGGAGACTGTAAATATCAATAACAGGATATAATTAAGCAAAGTAGGATTTAAGCAGGATATAAACCGAAATATCTTTACAGAAAGACAGATAGTTAGATGGTAGGTAGATCAGGCTCCCAAAGGCAGTGATGAAATAAGCTACACTGAAAATGTTCAAAATTAGACCAGATAAAACACTGTAGGAAGACAGACTAGGGACAGCATGGGCCCTCTCCGGAAGCTATCAGAACTGGCTACCCTGGATTTTGAGAAGGCTGAGGTTCTTAATGACTTCTTTGCCTCAACCTTCACTAGCAAATGCTCTCACCACACGACCTAAGTCTTGGAAGGCAGATGAAGGTACTGTGAGAATGAAGACCTGGGGCCCACTGTAGGAGAGTATCTGGTTCAAGAGCATCTTAAGAACCTGAACATACACAAGTCCATGGGACCTGATGAAATCCATCTGCAGGTTCTGAAGGAGCTGGCAAATGAAGTTGCTAAGCCACTGTCCATCATATTTGAAAAATCATGTCAGTCAGGTGAAGTTCCCGACGACTGGAAACAGGGTAATATAACCACCATTTTCAATAAGGGGAAAATGGATGACCCAGGGAATTACAGACCAGTCAGTCTCACCTCTGTGCCTGGCAAAATCTTGGAGCAGATTCTCCTGGAAGGAATGCTAAGGCACATGAAAAACAAGAGGGTGCTTGGTGACAGCCAGCATGGCTTCACCAATGGGAAATCCTGCCTGAACAATTTGCTGGTTTCTATGACAGGGCTACGGAACTGGGTAGAGCAGTTGAGGTCACCTACTTGGACTTGTGAAAAGCATTCAACACTATCCACATGACACCCTTGTCTCTAAATATGAGAGACATCAGTTTGAAAGGTGGACCACTTTGCAGATAACGCACTGGTTGGATGGCTGCACGCAAAGAGTTGTGGTCAATGGCTCAATGTCTGGCTGTTTACCCGTAAGGAGCGGTGTCCCTCGGGGATCGGTGTTGGGACCGGTCTTGTTCAACGTCTTTGTCAGTGACATGGACAGTAGGATTGAGTGCACCCTCAGCAACTTTGCCGATGACACCAAGCTGTGTGGTTCGGTTGATACACTTGAGGGAAGGAATGCCATCCAGAGGGACCTTGACATGCTTGTGAGGTGGGCTGATGCCAACTTTATGAAGTTTAACCTCAGTTCTCCAGGACACATGGGAGGACCCTAAAAAGGCTAGGAGGATTGGCCAGGTTAATAAATGGTTAGAATGGTGATGCTGTAGTCAGGGGTTTGGGTATCTTGAACATGGGACCCAAGTTAGTAGACCAGGTCTACTGGTGGAGCTGGTCTGACAAAGGGGAAGAGCCGTTTTGGTAGGAGCCTTGCCAGACTGGTCAGGATGGTTTACACTATATGTGTTGGAGGAAGGGGGCATCATTCCATCCCAACACACCAAATCAGTTGAAAGCACCTATAATAACTGCTTGGAGAAATGGAGAGATTTTCCAGCCGCTCCAGCCATTGAGCTGGCTTCATTTGGAGCTCGGCTCGGATGCCTCTATACAAACACCTGTAGCATGGGGATCAAACAAGAGGAATTAAAGATGTGTGCATGTCTACGGGGGTATGATATAATAGGCATCACAGAAACATGGTGGGATGGCTCCTATGACTGGAGTATTGGAATGGAAGGTTACAGGCTCTTTAGAAAACACAGGTCCAGCAGACGGGGAGGGGGAGTTACCCTTTATTTTAGGAATAGGCTGGAGAATATGGAACTCTGTCTGGGGACAGGTGAGCAGTCAACAGAGGGTTCTTAAGAACCTGAACCTTGCTGATGACACCAAGCTGTGTGGTTCGGTTGATACACTGGTGGGAAGGAATGCCATCCAGAGGGACCTTGACACACTTGTCAGGTGGCCTGATGCCAACCTTATGAAGTTTAACCATGACAAGTGCAAGGTCCAAAACCTGGGTCAGAGCAATGTCAGGCACAGCTAAGGGCTGGGCAGAGAAGAGATTCAGAGCAGCCTTGTGGAGAAGGACTTGGGGGTATTGGTTGATGCAAAAATGAACATGAGCCGGCAGCGTGCGCTTGCAGCCCAGAAATCTAACCGTATCCTGGGCCGCATCAAAAGGTGCATGACCAGCAGGTTGAAGGAGGTGATCCTGCTCCTCTACTCTGCTCTCGTGAGATGTCACTTGGAGTATTGTGTGCACTTCTGGTGTCCTCAGCATAAAAAGGACATGGAACTGTTGGAACAAGGCCAGAGGAGGGCCACAAGGATGATCAGGGGGCTGGAGTACCTCCTGTATGCAGACAGGCTGAGAAAGTTGGGGCTGTTCAGCCTGGAGAAGAAAAGGCTGCGTGGAGACCTCATAGCAGCCTTCTAATTTCTGAAGTTGGCCTATAAGGATGCTGGGGATGGACTCTTCATTAGGGACTGTAGTGATAGGTCAAGGAGTAATGGGTCCAAACTTAAACAGGGGAAGTTTAGATTGTATATAAGGAAGAAGTTCTTTAAGGGTGGTGAGGCACTGAAATGTGTTGCCCAGGGAGGTTGTGAAAGCTCCATCCCTGGCAGCGTTCAAGGCCAGGTTGGAAGAGGCCTTGGGTGACATGGTTTAGTGTGAGGTGTCTCTGCTCATGGTAGGGGGGTTGGAACTAGATGATCTTAAGATCCTTTCCAACTGTAAGTATATATGTTTCTATGATTTAGGTGAATAATGAATGACCACATCTCTGACTTCTAAGGATGCTTTGGAGAAAGGAAAAGAGAAACAGTATTTTCAAATGATATGTAAAAATCAGCAGGATGCAGGACTTCCATAAGGAAGAGGTGAAAACTAGAAACAAGAGTAATGAGGGAACATGACCTGTGATGTAGTCTGGAGAAAAAAAAAAAACACCAACAAACAACCCAAAACAAACAAACATGGCCATTTTGAAGTTACAAGATTGCATTCTGTATATCGTAAAATACTGGAATTTTAAAAGCCATAATAAACCTGTGGATGTATAAGTATTACCTATAGCTACCTTGCAGAAAGAGAAAAGGCATAAAAAAGATTAAGGATTCAGCTTCAACTACGGACAATGAAGGAAAATGTACTAAGCATAAAAACTGAACAAATGAATGTAAATTTACTTGGTCAAGACAAGAACTGAGCAAATAGTGACACTGAGGGGAAAGAGTAAAGTAGCTACCATGCTTAAAACAGGAAAGAAATATAGGTGGTAAGTGAAAATGAGGGGGGCAAAGTGGAATTTGACTGCATTTTGATGCACGAGAAGCATGTACAAGTATATTTTAATAAGGAGACAGAACAGCCTATAGGGGAAGGGTGGGAAAGCAGAGGGAAAGGGAGGAGAGACTGCATTGGTATGGGAAAGCAAGGTGAATGCTACCACTTTTACAATAATTTATTGGATAAAATTTTAGAGAATAGTTAAGAAAAGCAGACATACCTTAACTGGCCAGAAGCCAGACCAAAAAGATGTGTGTGACATGTGGATAGAATTTTTACCTGGTATTACAGTAATCATCTGCAATTCCATTTTTTTTCCTCTGTGAAGCAAGCAGCTTCTACAGTTCAGAGTCAAGTTGTTTCACCTGTTTAATATTTCCATGTGAATGCCCTAAAATATTAACCACTAACACCATAAAAGGTAGAACAGTATTTAACCATGTAAGATTACATGAACAATGGCAATGTTTTCTTTGCTATCAAATACATTCAAAAAATGTCCTTTAATAATTACTGTACGAGGACTTCAACGTATGTAGAAGTGCTGAAAGAGTAGAAAACTACTGAGAAATAAAGGGGCACAGATCAAAATCATCACCTTAAATTCCATACAGAAACCAATCAGCAACAAGCACGTACTCTCTAAAAGGAACAAATACACCTGAACTCAGAGCAATATTTTACAGTAACTTAAATTCCAGTTTGTATACAGTTTAAAGATACCTTTCAACACAGACATAACCTTCAGAACTAGAAGTGATTAAGGAATGAGCATTAGCAATTTGTTTCTGAAACAGAATGCGTAATCTCTGGCAGCAAACAAGGAACATAGTAAAAACTGATGAATCAAAGTTACTTGACTGCATTATAATTTATAAACAACCTAAACCACTCTTCATCAATTAAAATAATTCAAACTGTTCTAACCCTCTTGCCTATTTTCCTAACAGCAAACACAGTATTATTATGCCCTTAACTCAGCATGAAAAGTGTAGACAATCAACAAAGTACTAGCAAGCTAGTCTGGGATATGATTAAATTATTTCATATTTCTCACAGCCTAAAAACACACACAATGAGTGTACCCCATCTAATGCTATCTATTCATATGCTGAACCAATGCTGAATCCCAAATGATCCATTCATAAGAACCAATTTACTAACCCAGACTGATCTAGAAGATTCAGAAGTAGATGTTTTAGTATGCTGAAGTTATTAGAGACATTACTTCAGCCTTCAGAAAAGGGGAAATCTCATTGCTGTTTGCAACCACCTCATGGGAAGATGCACAGAAGATAGAGCCAGACTCTCTCAGAGGTGCAGAGCAGAAGGATGTGAAACAATGGACACAAGTTGGAATATGGGAAATTTCAGTTTAATGTAAGGAAAAGAAAATTTACCACAAGGGTGGGCAAGCACTGGAACAGGTTGCCCAGATAAGTTGTGTAATCTCATCTTGAAGATGTCCAAAACATCAAGGCACTGGGCAACATGCTAACCTGTAAGGAGGAGGTTTGACCAGACACCTCCAGAAGTCCTTTCCAGCCGTTTACCACTACATCCATAACCATATTATCAGTGATCTTATAAAAGTGCTTAGTCACATCAACATATGATCATACACAGTGCTGAGACAGCAACATGATCAACAGTGATCAACAGTGCTGAGACTGTAATATACTTCTTCCTTTCATTCCCCTTAATTTACCAATCAAAAGGTGAAGAATCATCTAGACTGCTACACTTTGGAGCTCTTCAAGGAACGCACTGAAGTAAGTTCCTTTTCTAACTTTCTGAATGCTTCAAGCTACTACTCTGTCCACTGCTAAAGTTAACTTTATTTTCACACGTGTTAAAGGATGTTTATACAAGGCTGTTTACACAAATCAATCAGACTTATAAAGATGTAAAAAGGGTATTTAAAAAGGGTATTTAAAAGTCATGCTACTGATAACCAGAAAAACAAAGTGGTGACAGCTGAAATACTCATTTTTCTTAAGGCCCTTCTTGAAAAAGGATTCAATAACTATATGACAACAAAGTAACAGTGCTTTCTGGTCCCAGTCTCAAGCCAAAAGGTGATGATCACACTATGACAGGTGTGAATCTTCTACCATATGTGCTATTACAAGAAAAAGAACACAAACCACTAATTAACAGCACAAATGTCCAAGAAATTCAGGCTGAGAAAGAATTCAGCCAAAGGACAGAAAATGTATAAAAGCAGAAAGACTGATAACATCTGTTCTCTTTCTCTTATGCAAACAGGAGATACCAACTGAAAATGAAAGCTACTACCTACAAAACACTGAAAATAAAAATTCTTTAGGACAATTACATTAGAACTCACTAATAAAGTTTTTGAGGAGAAGTCTTTTGCAAGCCTTCAAGAATCTAGATGCTCCTTTACCAAGGCAGGTGCATGGGGCCCCAGCGATATGCCTCCACTTACTTAACAAGGGCTGCAATATCGGTAACTCAACAAATCACACCTTGCAAAAAAACCCCACTTCAGCCAAAAACTTAAGCATAGCAAATACAGCAATAAAAACAAAAGCATAGGAAATGGAATCTTTTGCAAAGAGAGAATAATAAAATAGAATAGAATCATAGAATAGTTAGGGTTGCAAAGAATGTTAAGATCATCTAGTTCCAACCCCCCTGCCATGAGCAGGGACACCTCACACTAAACCATACCACACAAGGCTTCGTCCAACCTGGCCTTGAGCACCGCCAGGGATGGAACATTCACAACTTTTTTGGGCAAAATATTCCAGTGCCTCACCACCCTAACAGGAAAGAATTTCCTCCTTATATCCAATCTGAACTTCACCTGTTTAAGTTTTAACCCATTACCCCTTGTCCTATCACTACAGTCCCTAATGAAAAGTCCCACCTGAGTATCCTTATAGCCCCCTTCAGATACTGTAAGGCTGCTATGAGGTCTCCATGCAGCCTCCTCTTCTCCAGGCTGAACAGCCCCAACTTTCTCAGCCTGTCTGCTTACTGGAGGTACTCCAGTCCCCTGATCATCCTCGTGGCCTTCCTCTGGCCTTGTTCCAACAGTTCCATGTCCTTCTTATGTTGAGGACACCAGAACTGCACACAGTACTCCAGGTGAGGTCTCATGAGAGCAGAGTAGAGGGGCAGGATCACCTCCTTCAACCTGCTGGTCACACTCCTTTTGATGCAGCCCAGTATAACAGTTGGCTTTCTGGGCTGCAAGCGCACACTGCTGGCTCATGTTCATTTTCTCATCAAACAACACCCCCAAGTCCTTCTCCGCAAGGCTGCTCTGAATCTCATCCTTGCCCAACCTGTAGCTGTGCCTGGAATTGCTCCGACCCAGGTGTAGGACCTTGCACATGGCATGGTTAAACTTCGTAAGGCTGGCATCAGCCCACCTGACAAGTGTGTCAAGGTCCCTCTGGATGGCATTCCTTCCCTCAAGTGTATCAACCGAACCACACAGCTTGGTGTCATCGGCAAACTTGCTGAGGGTGCACTCAGTCCCACTGTCCATGTCAGCAACAAAGATGTTAAACAAGACCGGTCCCAGCACCGATCCCTGAGGGACACCGCTCCTTACTGGTCAACAGCCGGACACTGAGCCATTGACCACAACTCTTTGTATGCAACCATCCAGCCAGTGTGTTCTCTGCAAAGTGACCCACCTATCAAATTGACATCTCTCTTATTTAGAGACAAGGATGTCATATGGGATAGTGTCGAATGCTTTGCACAAGTCCAGGTAGGTGACCTCTACCCCTGTCCATCAGTTCCGTAGCCCCGTCATAGAAGACCAGCAAATTGGTCAAGCAGGATTTCCCATTGGTGAAGCCATGCTGGCTGTCCCCAAGCACCTTGTTGTTTTTCATGTGCCTTTGCATGCCTTCCAGGCGAATCTGCTCCAAGATTTTGCCAGGCACAGAGGTGAGACTGACTGGTCTGTAATTCCCCGGGTCATCCATTTTCCCCTTCTTGAAAATGGGGGTTATATTACCCTTTTACTAGTCGTCGGGAACTTCACCTGACTGCCATGATTTTTCAAATATGATGGACAGTGGCTTAGCAACTTTATTTGCCAGCTCCTTCAGAACCTGCAGATGGATTTCATCAGGTCCCATGGACTTGTGCATTTTCAAGTTCTTAAGATGCTCTCAAACCAGATGCTCTCCTACAGTGGGCCCAAGGTCTTCATTCTCAGAGTCCCTGCGTCTGCCTTCCAAGACTTGGGTTAGTTTAATTTTAACTGGGCCTTAGCTTTCTTAACCTGTTCCCTAGCTTCCCGGACAACATCCCTATATTCTTCCCATGCCTCCTGTCCTTGCTTCCACCTTTTATAAGCCTCTTTTTTCCTTCGAAGTTTCCTCAGCAGCTCCTTATTTATCCAAGGTGGTTTCCTTGCCCTCCTGCTGCACTACTTTCTAGTTGGGATGCAACACTCCTGAGCTTGTAGCAGGTGAGCCTTGAGTATCAACCAACAGTCTTGGGTCCCCCTGCCCTCTAGGGCTTTATCCCATGGAACGTTACTAAGCAGGTTCCTGAAGAGGCCAAAGTCTGCTCTTTTGAAGTCCAGAGCAGTGAGCTTGCTGCCTGCTCTTCTCGCTGTTCTGAGGATCTCGAACTCAACCATCTCATGGTCGCTACAACCAAAGCTGCCCTGGAGTGTCACATTTCCATCCCTCCAATGGATGTCAGGGTGGTTGAAGTCCCCCATGTGGACATGGGTCTGTGAGCATGAGGCTGTTCCTATCAGTCTGTAGAGTGCTTCATCCATAGATTTCTCTTGATCAGGCGGTCTGTAACGCATCCACACAGTAATGTCTCCTATCGCTGTTCTCTCTTTAACCCTGACCCACAAACTCTCTATTGACTGCTCATCTGTCCCCAGACAGAGTTCCATACTCTCCAGCCTATCCCTAACATAAATAGCAACTCCCCCTCCCCGTCTGCTGGGCCTGTCTTTTCTGAAGAGCCTGTAATCTTCCATTTCAACACTCCAGTCATAGGAGCCATCCCACCATGTTTCTGTGATTCCTATTATATTATACCCCCGTAGACGTGCACACATCTCTAATTCCTCGTTTGTTTCTCATGCTACTGGCGTTTATATAGAGGCATCTGTGCCAAGCTCCAAATGAAGCCAGCTCATGAACTGGAGCCACTGACTGAAGCCATCTCTGCATTGCTCTGAGCATGTATTATAGGTGCTGGCAACTGACTGGGAGTGCTGGGATGGAATGATGCCCCCCTCCCCCAACACATCTAGTTTAAAGCTTTCTTGACCAGCCTGGCAATCTTCCTTCCAAAACCACAGTTTTAGTACAGTTTTAGTTACACTTCATAAGAATAATGCTAACTGGTGCTGAACAAAGTTAAAGTGGTTCCTGTTTGCTTCAAGTAGCTGTGTAGTGTGGCATGTTGCCCTCTAGGAGGGAAAACTGCATCCTGTGGGTGAGAGATTATTATGTGTAATTTAGGAACAGCAGGCACATTATTCAGTGGGAGTACAGTAATTGTGACTGTGAAGAGCACAAAACCTCTGAAGTTGTCATGCCAGAGCTGTGGTTATAGTCTTATTTGCAGCTGCTTGCCTGTGTTTCATTTTTAAAGTTTATTTATGGACTTTGTTCCAGCTCTGCAGCATCCACAGATCTTTTACTCTTCTGTTCATTACATCTGTGCCTACTTTGTCCTTGATTTCATGAGTATGCGTTTTGCTGTTGCTTACACGTGACCCTTGCAGTTTTTTGCTTTTTGATTTAATTTGTTTATGGATCAAATTCTAAGTTTCTAACCCAGTTTTACTTTTGGGTAATGACTTGAGAAATTAGCTTAGTAGTAGAGAGAAACCATGAGAATATCCAATTAACAGTTAAAAGATGAATAGTATATGATTGCTACAAAACATTGTTTTCTGTCTTGTGTATATCTGACTTTAGAACCCGTAATATTTTAGAATTTACTTCTAGTATTTTATTTTTTTTTAAAGCATAGCTATATAGTGAAAGGCCTCATGGTTGTAGGTGGATACCACTGAAGTTATTTGTCCTGGGTTCAGCAGTAGCAGTCATTTTTCTCCTTCTTAGTAGCTGGTGCAGTGCTGTGTTTTTGACTTTCAGCCTGGGAACAGCGCTGATAACACCGATGCTTTTAGTTGCTGCTCAATAATGTTTAGCATGACCAAGGACTTTCTGAGTCTTATGCTCTGCCAGGGAGGAGGGGAAGCTGGGAGGAAGCAGAGACAGGACACTTGACCCAAACTAACCAAAGAGGTATTCCATACCTCAGCACATCATGCCCATTATATAAACTGTGGGGCAGTTACCCGGCTACTCGGGTCAGGGTGGGTATTGGTCGGTGGATGGTGAGCAGTTTTATTCTCTCCCCTTGATATTTCCCTTATCATTATTATTATTGGTCAGTATGTCTAGGTGGGATTCTGACTTAGAGGCATTCAGTCATAAGCCCGCAGACAGTACCCTCGTGCCAGTGGCTCTTCAGCCAAGCACACGCACCAGGGGTCTGAACATGTGTTTCCTCTCATACTGAGCAGGACTATTATTGCAACAAAACATCATCAGTAGGGTAAAACTAGCTTGTCTCACGACTTTACAACTGGATTTTCCTATCCCACATTGCCTTTTTAGTCCCCATCGCGCTTGTAGTAATTGTGGGTAAAGCCCTTCCCAAAACTTTGTTTGCGAAGCCAAGCCATCAATCAGTTATTACTGGTGGTAGCAGTAGTGGTTTGTGTCATACCTTAGTTACAGGACTGTTCTTATCTCAGCCCATGGGAGTTACATTCTTTCTATTCTTCTTCTCTTCCCTCCAGGAGCAGGGGGAGGAAGGGGGTGGAGGTGGTGGTGAGCAAACGGCTGTGTGGTTCTTGTTGCCAGCTGGGCTTAAACCACAACAGTTCTTTGTGGCACTCAACGTGGAGCACAAAGAGTTGAAATAACAGCAGATCTGACTGGAGAGTGTCTAATCGTATTTGTGATAAACATTCATTGTTTCGGATTAATAGTCACTCCTCACAATGCTTATTTGTTGGCCCTCAAAGTTGTTGCTCTTGATCTCGCAGTTTCAGCATGTCATACCTTATTTACAGCCGGTATTTGCTGTCTTAGTGTTTATCGGTTGGGGGCCTTGAGCTAAGGTTCTTGTTTCATTGTGCTTTATGGTAATGACTTGTAATACAATAGAATCATTGAGCATGAAACTAATCTTGCTTGCGTTCCCAGTGTGGTCACCACATCTATACTTTGGGAGGTATATATCACACAGTATCACAGTATCACAGTATGTTAGAGATTGGAAGGGACCTCAAGAGATCATCTAGTCCAGTCCCCCTGCCGGAGCAGGAACACCTAGATAAGGTTACACAGGAACGTGTCCAGGTGGGCTTTGAATGTCTCCAAAGAAGGAGATTCCACAACCTCCCTGGGCAGCCTGTTCCAGTGTTCCGTCACCCTCACTGATAAGAAGTTTCTTCTCAGGTTTAAGTGGAACCTCTTGTGCTCCAATTTGTACCCATTACCCCTTGTCCTTTCATTGTTTGCCACTGAGAAGAGCCTGGCTCCATCCTCGTGACACTCCCCCTTTACATATTTATATACACTAATAAGGTCACCCCTCAATCTCCTCTTCTCCAAACTATAGAGACCCAGCTCCCTCAGTCTTTCCTCATAAGGGAGATGCTCCACTCCCTTAATCATCTTAGTTGCCCTGCGCTGGACTCTCTCCAGCAGGTCCCTGTCCTTCTTGAACTGAGGGGCCCAGAACTGGACACAAGATTCCAGATGAGGTCTCACCAGGGCAGAGTAGAGGGGAAGGAGGACCTCTCTCGACCTACTAACCACCCCCCTTCTAATACAACCCAGGATGCCATTGGCCTTCTTGGCCACAAGGGCACAGTGTCGGCTCATGGTCACCCTGTCGTCCACCAAGACCCCCAGGTCCCTCTCCCCTACACTGCTCTGTAACAGGTCGTTCCCCAACCTATACTGGAACCTGGGGTTGTTCCTGCCCAGATGCAGGACTCTACACTTTCCCTTGTTATATTTCATCAAGTTATTCCCCGCCCAACTCTCCAGCCTGTCCAGGTCTCTCTGGATGGCAGCACAGCCTTCTGGCGTGTCGGCCACTCCTCCCAGCTTAGTGTCATCAGCAAACTTGCTGATAGTACACTCAATTCCCTCATCTAAATCATTGATGAATATATTAAATAATACTGGTCCCAGTACCGACCCTTGAGGCACTCCACTAGATACAGCTCTCCAACTAGACTCTGCCCCATAGACTACAACTCTCTGGCTTCTCTCCTTCAGCCAGTTCAAAGTCCACCTCACTACCCGATCATCCAGACCACACTTCCTCAATTTAGCCGCAAGGATGCTGTGGGAGACCGTGTCAAACGCTTTGCTGAAGTCAAGGTAGACCACATCCACCGCTCTGCCATCATCCATCCACCGTGTTATTTCCTCATAAAAGGCTACGAGATTGGTCAAGCAGGACTTCCCCTTGGTGAAGCCATGTTGACTGCCCCTCATAACCCTCTTATCCTTGATATGCCTTAAGATGGCACCAAGGATAAGATGTTCCATCACTTTGCCAGAAATGGAGGTGAGGCTAACCGGTCTATAGTTACCCGGGTCCTCCTTCTTGCCCTTTTTGAAGACAGGAGTGACATTTGCTTTCCTCCAGTCCTCAGGCACCTCTCCCGTTTCCCAAGACTTGGTAAAGATGATGGAGAGTGGTCTAGCAATGACCTCCGCCCCTCAGCACCCGCGGGTGCATCCCATCTGGACCCATGGATTTATGGATGTCCAGATTGCTCAACTGGTCTTTAACCCATTCCTCATCGACTAAGGCAGACCGCTCCGTTGACCTATCTTCATCTGAGGTCTCAGCGGTACAGGGCTCTTCAGGACTGCCTCCGGCAGAGTAGACAGAGACAAAGAAGGCATTAAGTAACTCTGCCATCTCTGTATCTTCTGTCACCAGGGCACCCGTCCCGTTCATCAGCGGGCCTACATTGCCTCTGGTGTTAGTTTTACCTGCCATGTATTTGAAAAAGCTCTTTCTGCTGTCCTTGACCCCTCTCGCCAGCTTTAATTCCAAGGAGGCCTTAGTCATCCTAGCAGCTTTCCTACATCCTCTAGCAGCAGCCTTATATTCTTCCCAAGTGGCCAGCCCTTCCTTCCATGACCTGTAAACTCTCCTCTTCCACTTGAGCATACCGAGCAATTCCCTATTTAGCCACGCAGGTCTCCTGACCCTCTTCCTTGACTTCCTACATGTCGGGATGCTCCGATCTTGAGCTCGGAAAAAGCAGTCCTTGAACGTCAACCAACTATCTTGGGCCCCTTTACCTTCAAGCAGCCTAGCCCACTGGATTTCCCCTAGCAATCGCTTGAAGAGGCCAAAGTTTGCCCTGCTGAAGTCCAGGGTTGCGATTCTACTTGCTATTCTACTGACCCTACCACACAAGATCCTGAATTCCACCATCTCGTGGTCGCTGCAACCAAGGCAGCCCTCAACCTTCACTCCTTCAACCAGACCCTCCTTGTTAGTGAGGATGAGATCCAGCAGCGCACCTCTCCTGGTTGGCTCATCCACCATTTGCATGAGGAAGTTATCATCCATACACTGGAGGAACCTCCTGGACTGCGGCTGGGTTGCCGAGTAATCCTTCCAGCAAACATCAGGGAAGTTAAAATCCCCCTCGACGACCACGGCCTGTGACTGTGAGGCCGCTCTCAGCTGCCTGTAGAAGGCCTCGTCAACTTCCTCACCCTGATCCGGTGGCCTGTAACAGACCCCCACAACAGTATCGCCCCTGCCAGCCTGCCCCTTAATTCTCACCCACAGACTCTCAACTCGCTCATCATCTGTCCCCGGACAGAACTCAATGCATTGTAGCTGCTCTCGCACATAAAGAGCAACCCCACCACCCCGCCTGGCTGGCCTGTCTTTCCTGAAAAGGACATAGCCCTCCATGACTATATTCCAGTCATGTGAGCTGTCCCACCACGTCTCTGTAATTGCCACCAGATCATAATCTCCCAACTTAACACAGGTTTCTAGCTCCTCCTGCTTATTTCCCATGCTGCGCGCATTGGCGTACAGACATTTCAGGGAGCGAGCTGAGCACACCGATTTCACCCTAGGATTACAGGAGGCCTCCCAGTCTTCATCAATTCCAGAGCGCTGTCCCACTGAGGCAAGCCCAGCTACAACAATAGAAGTCTTTAGAAAATACACATTTTTTCCCCTCCTTGGGTGGTCAACCTGTGAAGGAGACATTCCCTTACCTTCCCTGCCCTCTCACGAGACCGTTTACAGCATCATTTGAGAGTTCTGAAGTTTTTGAATGGCCTTTGGGTACCCTTGAGACCTGCCTGCTGATTGTGATGGGGATCACTGTGTTGGCATGCTTACAGAGTGTATTTTGTCCACGACCATTTCATCTGATTTTGAATGTTAAGCAGAGTTGGGTTTGGGTCTTGTCTAGGATTAGACGACAATATAGGAGGACCAAGAGATTTTCCCAGAGGCTGGACAGTCATGAGTGGCAAGGTGTGTGAGATAGTATGGGAAGTATCCAGGCCAGTGGGCCCCTCCAGTGCTTTTGAACTTCACCACTCCACAAGTGCAAAATCCAGTAAAATTAGCAAAACACTTAAATGAGGTGTGTTGTCATTCTGGTCATACCAGAGAGGGACAAACCATGGCAATGTGGTGGGGCTTGGCCTATGCTTACAGAGTTCTTTTCAACATCGTCCAGGACATACAAAGGGAAAAATATGTCTCTGGCTCTGAAGGCAAAGCAACCAACAATGCAGCTACTCTAACACCAAATACAGCATCTACTCCAACTCTAAATACAGCAGCTACACCAGCCCCAGTGACAAGTACTCAGCTACTCAAAGTCTGACCTCAATAGGCAGCACAGCTACTCCAGCTCCAAGCACAGCAGCTACACCAACCCCAGCGACAACTACAGCACCTACTCAAACTCTGACTGCAACAGACAGTGCAGCTACTCCAGATCCAAATGCAGCAGCTATACCAGCACCAGTGACAAGCACAGCAGCTACTCAAAGTTTGTCAACAGATACTGCAGCCACTCCAACCACAGTGTTAATCACTGCAGCTAAACCAGAGGACCAATATCAATTGCCCCTGTATGCAAGGGAAAAAGCAAAAAAGAGGCAAGAAAGACGAAGAAGCAAGATGAAGAAACAATGTACTCACCACCGACAGGATGTGACCGGAAGTTATTACTACGTGAATCAGAGGAAGAAGGGGTGATTTCTTGATCCCAGACCTCAATCGAGCTACAGAATATGCAAAAGGATTTTACACGTCAACCAGGGAGCACATCATCACCTGGTTGCTCCGATGCTGGGACAATGGGGCCGACAGTCACGAACTAGGAGGTAGGGAAGCCAAGAAGCAGGGATCACTTGCTAGGGAAGGGGGAACTGACAAAGCAATTGCAAAAGAGAAAAAGTCCCTCAGTCTTTGGAGGCAGCTCTTGGCAGCTGTGAAAGAAAGGTTTCCATGCAATGATGATGTTATGTGTCGTTTGGCCAACTGGACCATGATAGAGAAAGGCATCCAGTCTCTGAGGGAATCAGCCATTGTAGAGATGATTTATCAAAAGCTGGATGCCAGGGATACACCTATAGATCCATATGGAGTCAAATGTACAAGATCCATGTGGTTGAAATTTACATGGAATGCACCCTCATCACATGCCCACTCATTGGCAGCAATAACCTGACATGATGTAGCACCACCAACAGTGGATGAAATGGTTCATCAACTCCAAGATTTCGAAGACAATCTCACCCCTTCCCTCATTTCAGCTGTGGAAAAACTGTATCAGGAGTTCAGACAATTGAGAGATGATCTATCTGATCTATCCAGTTCCCCACATGTACCAACCCACATCTCAGCTATTAACAGAAGGCATCGTACTGCTCGAGAGAGAAGATATAGGAGGTATACGCCATGTGCCACCCTATGGTTTTACCTGTGCGATCACGGAGAAGACATGAGGAAGTGGGATGGAAAACCTACCTCAGCTCTGGAGGAATGGGTGTGTGAATTGAAGAGGAGAACAAAGGTCAAGGATGATCATCCCATGAAAGCTGCGACTTCGGTCTCTGGTGAGCAGGTTCCCAGATGGAGTGGAAGAGCTGATTTTACTTCAGCTCCTGTGATAAAGAAGGCTAAACCCTGTCAACAAGACGTAAGTGACCAATGGGATGACTGTTGGAGGAGCCCTGCCTCCAGCCAGGTGGAGGTAGGGGACAATCTGATTTACTGGACTGTGTGGATCGGATGGCCCGACACATCAGTCCCACTGAAATATAAGGTGCTAGTAGATATCGGTGCACAGTGTACCCTGATGCCATCAAGCTGTCAAGGGGTGGAACCAATTTTTATATATCTGTAGTGACAGGATAATCCCAACAGTTGACAGTACTGGAGGCTGAAATCAGCCTGACTGGGAGAGAATGGCAAAAGCACCCCATTGTGACTAATCCAGAGGCTCCATGCATCCTTGGCATAGATTACCTCAGGAGATGGTACTTCAATGACCCAAAAGGGTACCAATGGGCTTTTAGTATTGCTGCTCTGGAGACAGAGGAAATGGAGCAGCTGTCCCCCTTGCCTGGTCTCTCAGAGTATCCTTCTGTTGTGGGGTTACTGAATGTCGAAAAACAACTAGTGCCAGTCGCTATCACAACAGTGCACCGGCGACAATATCATGCCAGTCAAGACTCCGATTCTCATCCATAAGCTGACCCATAGACTGGAGAGCCAAGGATTGATCAGTAGGACATGCTCACCCTTTATTGGCCTCATATGACCAGTGTGAAAGTCTAAGAGAGAGTGGAGACTAACAGCAGACTATCGTGGCCTGACTGAAGTCACACCACCATTGAGTGCTGCGGTACCAGGCATGCTAGAACTTCAATAGGAACTGGAGTCAAAGGCAGCCAAGTGGTATGCCACAAATGATATTGCCAATACATTCTTCTCAATTCCTTTGGTAGCATAGTGCAGGCCACAGTTTGCTTTTACTTGGAGGGGTGTCCAGTACACTTAAGAACTGACTGCCCAGGGGTGGAAACACAGCCCTGTCATCTGCCATGGAGTGATCCAGACTGCACTGGAACAGGGGAAAGATCCAGAACGCCTGCAATACATTGATGACATTATTGTGTGGGATGATACAGGGGGATAAGTTTTTGAGAAAGGGAGGAAAATAATCCAAATTCTGCTGAAAGCTGGTTTTGCCATAAAACAGAGTGAGGTCAAGGGATCAATAACATAACAGCAATGTCTCCACCAACTCATAACAAAGAAACATGAGCTTTCTTGGGTTTTGTGGGGTTCTGGAGAATGCACATCCCAAATTACAGTTTGATTGTAAGACCTCTCTATCATGTGACCCAGAAGAAGAATGATTTTAAAAGGGGCCATGAGCAACAATAAGCCTTTGAACAATTTAAATGAGAGATAGTTCATGCAGTAGCCCTTGGACCAGTCCAGACCTATCCAGATGTAAAAATGTACTCTACACCTCAGCTGGGGGGAATGGTCCTACCTGGAGCCTCTAACAGAAAGCTCCAGGGGAAACTCGAGGTCGTCTCCTCGTTTTTTGGAGTTGGCAATACAGAGAATCCGAGGCCAGCTAAACCCCAACTGAAAAACAGATACTGGCAGTCTCTGAAGTGGTTCGACCTGCTTCAGAAGTGATTGGCAGTGAAGCACAGCTCCTCTTGGCACTCAGGTTGCCCATGCTGGGCTGGATGTTCAAAGGCAAGAGTTTCCCCTAAACATCATGCAACCAATGCTACATGGAGTAAGTGGGCTGCACTAATTACACAACAAGCTTGAGTAAGAAATTCCAGTCATCAAGGAATTTTTGTAGTCATCCTGGACTGGCCAGAGGGCAAAGATTTTGAACTGTCACCAGAGGAGTAGGTGATGCATGCTGAAGAGACCCTACCATATAAAAAAGTGTCCGAAAGTGAAAAGCAATATGCCTTGTTTCCTGATAGGTCCTGCCGTATTGTGGGAAATCATCGGAGATGGAAGGCAGTTTCATGGAGTCTCTGACAACTTGCAGAAAGTGCAGGGTGAATCAAGTCAGTTTGGAGAGGTGAAAGCCAACCAGCTCGCCTTGGAAACTGCTGAATGAGAAAAGTGGCCAGTACTTTATCTCTATACTGACTCATGGATAGTGGCAAATGCCCTGTGGGGGTGGTTGCAGCAATGGAAGCAGAGCAACTGGCAGTGCAGTGGTAATCCCATGTGGGCTGCTGCACTGTGGCAAGATATCGCTGCCTGGGTACAGAACCTTGTGGTGAAGGTATGCCATGTAGATGCTCATGTACCCAGGGGTCGGCCCTCTGAGGAACACCAGAACAACCAACAAGTGGATAAAGCTGCTAAGACTGATGTGGCTCAGATGGACTTAGATTGCAGCATGAGGGTTAATTGTTTTTGGCCCGGTGGGCCCATGACACTTCAGGCCAGCAGGGCAGAGATGCAATATACAGATGGGCTCCTGATCAAGGGGTGGACTTAACAATGGACATTGTTGACCAGGTTATTCATGAGTGTGAAACGTGTTGCAATTAAGCAAGCTAAATGGTTAAGGCCTCATTGGTATGGAGGACAATGGCTGAAGCATAAATATGAAGAGGCCTGGAAGACTGACTCTTTCACACTCCCACCAACCCACCAAGGCAAGCGCCATGTGCTTACCATGGTGGAGGCAACCACTGGATGACTGGAAAAATATGCTGTGCCCCACGCCGCTGCCGGGAACACTGTCCTGGGCCTTGAGAAACAGATTTTGTGGTGACAAGGCACCCCAGAGAGAACTGAGTCAGACAGTGGGACGGCCTTATGAACACTTGGGCCAAAGAGCATGGCATTGAGTGGCTATATCACATCCCCTACCATGCTCCAGCCTCTGGGAAAATCAAACAGTACAATAGGCTGTTAAAAACTACACTGAGAGCAATGGGTGGTGGGACTTTCAAACATTGGGATACACGTTTACCAAAAGTCACCTGGTTGGTCAGCACCAGAGGATCTGCCAACAGGGCTGGCTCAGTTTATTCAGAACTAGAAGGGGACACCAATCCTGTGGTGCACATAAAGAATTTGCTGGGGAAGACAGCCTGAGTTATTCCTGCTTCAGGTAAAGGCAAACCTACTCGTGGGATTGCTTTTGCTCAGGGACCCAGATGTACTTGGTGGGTAATGTGGGAAGATGGGGAAGTTTGATGTGTACCTCAAGGGGATTTGATTTTAGGGGAAAACAGCCAATGAACTCAATTGTATGCTGTTGCCTGCTATGTAGCACTTTTATAGCCCACCAACTAGATATCTTCAGGTCACCAGCAAGTGTCCCTCACTTCCCTCTAACCATCTTCCCAACAAAGAATGAACTTTGATTAAACCAGACGAGTTCTGCGGTATCATCAGCAGGCAACGATCCAACACTGCACATCGTCTCTCCTTCTCTGAAAGACTGTTACAAGAGATGGGGCCTGACATCACGGACCGGATGGACTCAGCAGCTTTATAGGGACTGATCCATGCACTAAGGAATGATATCTTTGTGTGTGTGTGTGTATGTATATGTATATATATAAACGTATGAGATAAGAGTGATGGTATATTAAAAATGTGGGATCTTAGCATGATGTGAATGGTATGGAGTAAGGGGTGGATACTGTTCTGGGTTCAGCAGTAGCAGTCATTTTTCTCCTCCTTAGTAGCTGCTGCAGTGCCATGCTTTTGACTTTCATCCTGGGAACAGAGCTGATAACACCTATGTTTTTAATTTTTGCTAAGTGATGTTTAGTCTGACCAAGGACTTTCTGAGTCTTATGCTCTGCCAGAGAGGAGGGGAAGCCAGGTGGAAGCAGAGACAGGACACCTGACCCAAACTAACCAAAGAGGTATTCCATACCACAGCATGTGATGCCCAATATATAAACCGTGGGGCAGTTCCCCAGAAGGGCTAGATTGCTTCTCGGGTCAGGGTGGGTATTGGTCGGTGGATTGTGAGCTCTTGTAGTCTCTTCCCTTGTTATTTCCCTTATCATTATTATTATTGGTGGTATCAGTAGTGGTTTGTGCTATACCTTAGTTGCTGGACTGTTCTTATCTCAACCTGTGGGAGTTACATTCTTTTGATTCTCCTCCTCATACCTCTGGGAGTGGGGGGAGGAAGAGGGGGGGGGTGAGTGAACGTCTGTGTGGTTCTTGTTGCCGGCTGGGCTTAAACCATGACCTTATTGCAGCATTTTCTTCTTAAAAAATGCTTTTCTTCCTCAGAAATGCTTTTCTTCCTAGTAAAATTTTTGAAGACAGAAGTCTGAACTTAAATGCTAGCCTTAGTACTTTGAAATAGATTTTTGATGAAGGTTGTGACATAACATTTATGTCAAATATGAGGTTTTGTTGTTTTTTTTTTAATTTATAATGACAAAATAGGTATGTACACACTCACAGAACCATATGCATTACATGAATAAGAACCATATGCATTACATGAATATGACTTTTGTCAATAGCTGGTTGTGCTTTTGGAGATCTAGATGCTTATATTAGTTATTACAGGTATTAGTATGTTTATGTTGTGTGTGTGTATAAAGAATATAATATACTTTTTTTTAATAATAGCATATTATCCAGTCAACCTCTGCTCAAACTGTGAAACGAACCCCTGCTTGCCAGACTACCCAGATTAGGATGCCAGTGGTAATAACTCAGACCATTAGACCACAAGGTACGGGTTTAAATGTTTTAGTAAGATTGTTACCTTTGTATGAATTTCATTGTAATTTCAAGCTAGTAGCATGGGAAAAACTTAGTGTTGACATTGGAAAGCTTGACATTTATTTTCTACTTCATACTGGCTGTGGAATGCATGTTTTTACTATGTCATTTCAAGCTATTTCAGACCAACACAGCAAAATGTTTCAGAACTCACTTGCTTAGGTCCTTACTCAGCAGTTTTTTATGGAAGGTTCTGATACAAGTCAGAATCTTGTCTCTTGCTGTCCTATGCTCTTAAGTCTGGGCCAAAAACGCCTAGAGGATGCCTCAGTTTAATCACCCTACTTCTAACTCTTACTGCTGAAGCAGAACATGATAGTCACTGTCTCTGCAACTACAGAGGTCAAGGTAGGAACCCTAAAGAAATTTCTTAAACCCCAACTGCAGCAAGCTGACATGCCATGATTAGCTAGGGGAGCAAGAAGTGTGATTTGAACACAACTTCCTCATCTCTCTTTGCACAGTTGGATTAATGCCTGGCTGATACATCCTACTTTCTAAGAGGGTTCTTGAAGCATTCTTACTTTCTAATAACACATTTGTTTCTTTCCACCACTAGACCTGTTAGGCTTCTTTTTTATTTTTTCTGATTATGTGTATCTTTTTGGATTTGGGCATGTAGATGCTTGAGGGTTTGTAATGGAATTCAGAGCTTGTCATTTTTAAGTATTTCATCAGAAATCTAACTAGTTTAAACATACATAAAATCTATTCCTGCCTATTTGATCTTTTGGTCCTACTGCTCGGTATTTTCTGTCCTCCTTGGAAAAAGACAGCATCAAAACCAGTTAACAGCAGTTGATGTTCTGCTCGCTCTCTTCGCTTCAGAGAATCCAAAGTTTGAATGGACATGGAGACCAAGCTGTCATTGTATTCCTGTAGGCTATTTTTCCAAGTTAGGGGAAGAAATGCCATAAAAGGTATATATTTGATAGCACTGATACATCCTGAGTTTATTAACAGGGAAGGTATTCAACATCTTACGGAATGAACTTCCACTTCTGACTAATGTTTCTCAGAGTGAAGGCTGATTTAATTTCTTTGCTTGTTCAGTCTCCTAAGTTGTGAAACTCAACAGTGTGCTGAGAATTTGCATGATAAGGGCATGTGCTTTTTAAACACTGGTTTCACAATACAAATTTATTAATGGTAACCATTGATCAGCCAATGAAATGCAACTTAACTGGCAGTTTGGCTTAAGGAAGACAGTGGTTCATAAAGGTAAATTCATGCAAAGCCCTGTTTTCAGGTGAGCTTATTCCTAATTACAAGCTTGTTTAAGCCCACCACTGTATTCTTTTAATTACACAGAAATTTACAAAACATCCCATTGTAAAACTGCTCATCCTGCACCCCATGTCTGGCAAAATATCTGCCTGTGTGCTTGCAGCTTTAAGAAATGCCACTATAGCATACTTTCAGATACCAGATTATTTTGATCTTGATGTATTGTTCAAACTTTCTATGGTAAACAGCGGTATAATGATATTTTATACTGGCCTAGGTATTCCTCTAGAAGGAAGTAAAATGCTGTAATAGGATGGGGTCTGTATAGAAAACTGAAGTAGTGTAATTTGGTGGAGTTTGGAGTGTTTTTTTGTTGGGTGTTTTGGTTGTGGTTTTTGTTTCATTTTGTTTTTTATTTTGGGGTTTTTTTTAAGACTAGTTACATCAGAACTGAGCTAACTTCCACTGAGCGATGCATTTTCCTTCTCAAATTGGAGTGAATCTGCTAGTGTATTGTATATTAATGCATCCATGTGAACAGACTATAATGCTTTTTAAAATAGTAGTATAGATAAAGTAGGCAGGATTTAAGGACTTTGATATTAATAAAATTACTTCCACACCAGGGAAATTAACACTATAGTGATGGCATAAAAATTTCACACTCCTTTATCAAATTACTTATCAGTATAATAATTAGGTGAATTGCATCTTATGGATGGGGGAATTAAGCCATATTCATTGCAGCTATTTAACTTGCACAGAAATACAACTAAGCTCATAAATTTGGGCTTATTTCTCTAGATCATTCTACTTAAAGTTTGAAACAAGGATGCAGTGGTGAAAGACTCTGTATGTCATTACCAATCACATGAAATATCTAAGCCCACAGGTGATTTGTGATTTAAACCAGAAAACTTCTATGTCAACCTAAAACTTATATTTACTTTGCCAGACCCATTTGAGTATATTACATATACATGGGGTGAAAGAAAGTGAGACACTATTTCCAGTGTAGACATACTCTTTTCCTGAGACCAAGAATTTAACTTATCTATTGCTGTACCTTTTGGGCACTTTTTACCAAAATTTATCATATCATCTGTAGGAAACAAACTGTTGATACTAGTTCTAAAGGAATATAATATTAATTCTGGAGGAGTGCCACTGTTACCTTAATCTTCTAGATGTTAATTGTAGAAAGCAGAGATCTGCTAATTTTTAATATTCTGTTGATTCTTTCCTTCCAGTTCACTTAGTACTTTTCACATACCTTTCAATTAGTTCGTGTTAGTAGATAAATGAAGTGTTTGGTCTGTGAACTAATGTTATCTGTGACATCTCATGGACCCTGAATATTTTGATGACAAAATATTTTTGTTCCCCAGGCTTGGAGCCCGAAGTCCTAAATTGGGTTTTGTATTTGCTCATGTTGAGAGTCAACACAACAGTTTATTTATCCAGATTGAAGAACTGAACAAACACTCAAATCAGTTTTGCTTTATGATCATATGTTAAAGTTGATGAAGACTTCAAAATAAAAAAAGTAATGCTGGATTCATTCAAAGCTAACATTTTTTTTTAGCAAAGAACTGTTTTCACAAGGATTTGTTTAGATAATTACATTTCAGGGTTTTATAATTCATGAAAGAAAAATAATGTAATTACTAAGGTTCATACAATGTCATTTATATGCAGTTGAGTCACAGATGTGTGACTTGTGCTTCTCAAAGTCTTAAGCACTATGTGTATGTAAGCTCAATAAAATTGAAAAGAAGAGGTGAGATCTTTTAAGTGAAGTAGACATTAATTATTTTCACATGCCAAATCACAGGTGTGATTAAAGAAAACACAAAATATAACCCAAGTAAACATGTGTTTAAGCGGTAAAGGAGGGCTTACTCCAAAAGTTTCATTTGTTAGTGCTTTTTCAGTTGTACACTGATGAAATATTTTTAATAGTAATAATGCAGGTCTGTTATTTTTTCTAATTAGCAACATAAATTTGCAGTTATTTTTGTTAGATATTGCCAAATGTCAGAGGAGGAATTAATACATTTTTTTTTTTAATTTACTGTCACGAGGAGCTGAATGGTCCACCACACTGGCTCATTTAGAAAGCCCAGTTTTACTTCTACACATAGACCTGTAAAGCCTGAATAGAGATATGAACAACTTTAAAATCATTGTTTTCAAAATAAGAAAGTAAAAGATGACCTTTATGATGGGGATGTCAAATTTTACAATAGTATTTTTTCTTTTGCATACAATATAAAGCACTAAAATATTTAAAATAATGTTTTCAACTCTGAAAATACATTTTTTCACCGCAACAAAGAACAATGACTATATAAAAAATATAAAAGGCATAGTTAGTACCCTGAGTGACTGTGACTTACAGTGTCTGTATCAAGACCATTTCAAATTCTGTTTATTCTGTGCAGATTATCTAGAAAAGTGGTTTACTGGCAATTGCAAACACACTTGTAGCCATTATGTGTTTTATAACCAATTATTGCAAATAGTTTTCAGTTTTGGAATCTTCAGTATCCTGTAAATATTGAACAAAATGTAATATTAATATAAATTTTGTATTTGAAATTGTTCTTCAGCAGTGTAATCTTTAAAAAGAATAACTTCCTTTGTTTTCAATTTACAGTTAAATGTAGTTTCTGGACAGGAGGTTCTTTGATGTAAATTGTCTAAGACTTCTCATAATAACATTGCTTGGTGTTTTTCAGGCACACTAGGGAAGGCACCAACAATACAAGCCAGCAAAAGTCCTGGCGGCTTTTGTGTTCAGGTCTCTGCAAATCAGAAAAACAAGCTGAATGACCCTGGAGGTGGTTCTTTCAGGTAAAAAAAAAAAGGAAAAAAAAGAAGAAAAAAACATGCAGGGGGGTGCTTGGGGGTGGGGGATCTTAAATACAAAATAGAATTTAGAATTGTCTTAGCACCAGAGGGCAATGTTTTACAATAATTCCTACCTTATCTTATGGTGATTGGGTGACAATTTTCTTACTTAGTTCTATTTTAAAAATAGGGAGGAGGGGGTCATGACATGTCTGAAGGATTTTTCCCTAAAAGCACTTTTAAATGTTTAGTAAAGCCTTCAATTCTGTGGGTTATAATAAAACTTACGGTGAATTGAATCATGTGTATGAAGTTTTTTAAAAATACATGGTTGGTTTCATGTTATCAGATTCTAACATTCATGTGAATCGTATCTTGCTGAGAAGGTACTGAGTGTGATGAGAAGGCATCCTGTCGATAGGCTTCTTCAGCTAAGCTGCAGCATCAGCATAGAGAAAATGCTGTATGGTTTTGGTAATGGGTTTTGGGGTTGTTTTTTTGTGTTTGTTTGTCTGTGTATAGGATTGTTGTTCTTGATTTTAAAGAGAAGACATCTCTATATATTTTTCGCATGCTTATCCTTTGGTATCAGAGATTGGAGCATTCTGTGGGTCCCTGTACTAAGTAGGTGTTGCAAAGGTTCAACACAGTAGCATTGATGCTACACCAGTTCTTTTGTACTTCAAACTTTTTTTTTAATATGTATTTTGATATTTTTAATTTTTGTAGTGAAAAACTAATCTTGTTTACTGCATTTTGCTTACACTACCATAATTTTTTTTTCCATTGATGAAAGTACATTTTATTTGTGTTTAAACATTTTTGTCTTTGCTAAATGGCAAAATATTCCTAGATTTTCATATTCCAGATGTCTTATATTGCTCCAACATCATCAAACTAGTAATTAAGTTTCAGGCTTATGCTTTTGCAGGTAAAGTAGAAGAGAATTTGTAGCTCTTTGAAATATCTCTGCTTTGAGGCATGTCAGTATTGCAACTAATACTGGTAGTACTTGGTATTAATCTAGAAGCAAAATAATTAATTTTCTTATTTTCCAATGCTTTTGCCTTCCACTGAGTATTTAAATGATTTAAAATGTCTGTTGGGTTCAGTTGTACTGTCTTAATAAGTATTTTTTATGTTTGCAAGCAACACGAACATTTATTCTTTGTTAGTATAGCTTTCAATTTTACATACACCAAAAGGGACAACATTTTTTTAACTGGATGTTGTAAACTGTGCCAGGATTGATTCTTGCATTCACTTAGTTTATACATAGAATATATTAAGTTAGCTGGAATTGCTAATTTTCCCTTGGGGAGAAGCAAATGCTTAAGGCACTGATTCATAAATCAGTAAATCTTTAGTGAGTTGGGTAAATAAGCTGTCAAGGGTTTATGTCATTTTTCCTCTAGAGAACAAATTTTAGTCAGAATGAATGTTCTTATTTCCTTTCATCGTTTTCTCCTTCAAAATAGTAAGACACAAAGCTGCATTTAAATAAGTCCATAACATTGCAAGGATTTATTAAAAAACAGCAAAGATAAAGCTTTTCCTTGATATTCTAACAAAGAACTCAGTTGTTTGCATATTTGCATTTCAACCCCTAACCTCTCCCGAGGACAAATAGATGTCTGACTAGTAAGCCTAAAAGCACAGAGCTGGAAATCTGTATTAATCCTCTGATGACTAATTTTTCCTCAACATTCCCAGTGTGTGTGTGAAGAATGTGTTTTTTAGCCAGAAGGCAAACTGGCATCTGAAGCAAAGCAAGATTTTTGAAAAATAGTTATGTATAAATTTTTTTGACCCTAGTGTTTTATTATTTGTTTCATTATTTTATATTCTGCTTTTTTAAAAATAGCTTACTTGTGCTTTTAAGTTTTGTGAGCAAAATGTTGGTCACTAGAAATGGAAATGTAAACTTGATTTTCAGTTTCCTCTATTATGGACTGTGGAAAATAGAAGAAAGAATTACATAAAAGATGTAGCAATGAGGAATTTTGCAAATTACAGCTTAGCCTTTAATGTCAGCGTTTATTAATGAACTCTTATATGGATATTATAGTAGCTGTTCTATAATTCAAAGTTTTCAACTGAGAACTTCTGTAAGAAAGTTGTATTGATGAAATTTTGTTACCTTTTCGGTATTAAACTTTATTGTTGCTAATTTTTTCAGAGAGAACTACAGATAACTCCATCTAGTTGACTTTTCAACTGTGTTAATACCTAATGATGGAAATTTGAATTCTGTTTCTTATAATTGTTTGTTTTACAGTAGACATCCAGACTTGCACTTGCACCATAATAATCAGCTAGAGGTTTCTGTAGTCAAGAGAGATGAACATACTAACATAATCTACCATTGATGACAGTGAAAGTAGCAAACTGTCAAAGTAATTAGTAGCCATAGTTCAGACTGTGGCAAATATAAAGAACTAGTGGAAACATTTGTTCTCCTTGATACTGAGTCAAAATAATTTCAGTTGGAAGGGACCTTGGGAGGTCAACTAGACAAACTTCTAACTCAGAGCAGGTTTGGTTAGATCTGGGACTGGTCCAATCTACATATCTCCAAGGATGGAGATACATGTTTGTACTCTTGTATTATCCTACTACTTCCTAACTGTATTGAGTAAGGCTCAGTGTCATTACATGTACAACAAGGCAAGAAGTGGACAGAACAATTCTTTATGTGTTATGGGCAACTGTGCAAATACTTTGATTTTTCTTTCTTATTTTCAGATAAGATTATTTTTTGTAATTGCAAAAATCTTTTTAATGAAGAAGAGAGGGGAGGTGTTACAAGAGGTTGAATGTAGGAGAGAGCTGAACTCAGACTATTTTAAGATGTAGCTTGCTTTTTGAAAGAATTTGAGAAACCATGCTACCTTCTTAAAAATAGCATGTATGTTGGAATGTTAGATTTATCCCATAAGACTTGGAATTTAATCCAGTAAAACCCAGAAATAATTACTGAAATAATATAATTGGTATGAGCACAGTAATATACACCAAGAAATATGAAATAGTTAAATACTGTTCTGGGATGAAAAGGGAAAGATAGACAGTAATTATCAATCTAGATGACCACTGGATGGCCTCTTTGTTCCACAGAATGAATTCTGAAAACTCCCTCTGGACTTAAAAGTTGACTTTCATAGGAAATAATAGTTTTGTGAGAATGCCAGCCCTCTTAATATATGTGTGTGTTTCAGTATCCAAATCCAAGCTCTTATTCATGAAGTTCCTCAAGGTCAAAAAACCACATTTTGATAGTTTTCCCCTTTAGACTGAAAAAATTGTAGTCCCAACTATGATTAAAATATCTTATATCTATCATTTGAGAACTATCAAGGTGGGAGATCAGTTTTGTGACATTGTCCTCAGGAATTTCATTCTTAGAGATCAAGTGCTTAGCACTCATGGGAAGTAATAAAAGCTCATTTGTGTAGCATTTTTCTGACAATCATTGTAAAATTTTCCATTTTCTGCCTCAAGTGTTCAGCACATTTATCTAGGTTTATACCAGCAAAAATCCCTTCTTGAAAAAAGCAGTATCTAACAAACCAAAGAAGTCTTCCACCAAAATTTGCTGCTGTAGTGCGGATATCAAGGAGAGTATAGGAGGACAGGGAGGACTTAGATAATGGATTTCTAGATTTATCTCCTTTTGTCCTCAGACCTTACTTGTAGCTTTTGTTTTTTACTGTAGGCATTAAACTTGTTACAAGTGACAGAAAGTATTTTAGGATGACATCTATGTAATTTTTTATTTTTTTCTTAAATCTTTCAAATTAAGTTTTTATTTGTTTGCTTTATGCAGTAGTTGGAGTCTGGACTTGGATGTACGTGAATCTTTTCCATATATATATTCTCAAAAGTTGTCTAATAACTCCTAGAATATGCTGAAATACAGTGTTCTTGTCAGTAACAGCTCCTAAACAAAATGTACCAAAAACAGATGGTTGTTTCCACAGTTATGACTCATACCTCATAGAAGTAAAAGATGCTTGGGAAATACAGGTGTGGAAACTCAGATTTTTTAGTCAGTACTTCCTCAAGCTGTTAGGAATGGTACTGAAGAGCAAATAAGTGAAGTGCTGCTATCATCTTATCAGAATAGTTAGGGTTGGAAAGGACCTTAGGATCTTCTCAAATGCAGCTCATTTTTCTAAAACTACTTGACATATTCAGCTGATTTTTGTATGTTGCCATAGAAAAATACCCGTGCGTATTCAAACCACACTTGGAACCTAAACTTACCTATGACTTACATGGTCAAAGAATCTTTCCTGACTATTGCTGAAAATACTTTGGTGCCCATTTTGATAGGAACTTGTGAAACAGTGCAGGATTCCAAATTCATGTTTTTGCTTTTAATGTTGTCATGGTTTAAACCCAGCCAGACAGCTTGTGCACTCACTCCCAGTGAGTGGTGCCAGGCTGGAAGCAACCGAGGCCCACGTCCCGTCCCCCCCCTCCCCAGGGGCTCCCTCCCTTCCCCGCTCCCGGAGGGATGGGGAGGAGAATCGAAAGAATGCAACTCCCACGGGCTGAGATAATAACAGTCCAGCAATCAGTGTACAATATAAATCACCATTGCTACCACCACCAACAACAACAATGATAAGAGATAATAGCAAGAAAAAAGAGTACAATACCACCCGCCAAACAACGAGTCCGACCCAGCAGACCATCTGTCCTTCCAGGGTGACTCCCAGTTACCTCCTGGGCATGACGTGCTGTGGTATGGAATACTTCTTTGGTCAGTTTGGGTCAGGTGTCCTGTCTCTGCTTTCTCCCAGCTTCCCTCCTCCCTGGCAGAGCATGAGGATCACAAAGTCCTTGGACAAACCAAAACATTGTTTTCAGCTCTGTTCCCAGCCCGAAAGTCAAAACACAGCACTGCACCAGCTACCAAGAAAGAGAAAAATGACTGCTACTGCTAAACCCAGGACAAATGTCTATGGTCTTTTTATTTATTTTATAATTTTGCTCCTAGTTTTCAGCATAAAGAGAATAGCCAAATGCTCTCTGTCTTTAGTGGTGATCATTGCCTGACCATCCTTGTTTCATTAATATCATTGATTCTCAGATGAAGAAAGGACACCTCTGTCATACCTTCTGGTACAGACAAATTGTCCTGCTTCTAAAGTTGTTCAAATGTGTTCAAAGAAATATTTAGTTATTTCTGAATTTAGAATATATTCTATGAAAATTGTGAACGTGGTGGTTGTGCCTCAAGTTGGCCCAGCCACCAGGTATATTGCAATGACAATGACTTCTTGAGAAGCAGATAATATACAAAATAAATATACCACATGCAGAATTATTTTTTTGCTTGTTTTGTTATTATAGAGATGATGATGATGTCAATGATGTTGTCTCTGTGGCTGGTGTTAATCTTAATGAAGAAAGTGCCTGCATTATGGCTACCAACTCTGACTTGGTTGGAACCCAGATACAGTCTTGTAAAGATGAACCCTTTCTTGCTGCCATGCCTCTACATAAACGCATACTTGAAATGGGTGAGAACCATGTCCTTTCCTTTTGATAGTGTTTCCTTTGGAGTAATGGAATATGCTTAGCACTTGAGATTGTTTTTAAAGCATTTTATTACATGATCTTGTATTACTAAACTTTCACGGTTTTTGTAATAAAAGTTACTTAGTCTGGTTACGTCCCTCACGTCTTCGACTGCCTGTATTCCCACAATTTAGTTATATCAAGTTGCAAAAAAATAGTATACTGGTGCTTTTAAACTTCAAGCTTTCCCTGTGCTTTTTGTGTTCAAGGATCTCAAAGCTCTTTGCAAACATTATTTCTCTCACAATCCTCCTTCATGTTTTACACATGAGAAGACTGGAAGAGAGAGGTAAAGTAAGTTCAGCCTGGAAAATAGAAGGCTGAGTGGAGACCTCATAGCAGCCTTCCAGTATCTGAAGGGGGCATATAGGGATGCTGGGGATGGACTCTTCGTTAGGGACTGTAGTGGTAGGACAAGGGGTAATGGGTTAAAACTTAAACAGGGGAAGTTTAGATTGGATATAAGGAGGAAATTCTTTCCTGTTAGGGTGGTGAGGCACTGGAATAGGTTGCTCAGGAGGTTGTGAATGCTCCATCCCTGGCAGTGTTCAAGGCCAGGTTGGACGAGTCCTTGGGTGATATGGTTTAGAGCGAGGTGTCCCTGCCCATGGCAGGGGGGTTGGAACTTGATGATCTTAAGGTCCTTTCCAACCCTAACTATTCTATGATTCTATGATTCTAAGTAGTATAGGTCACAGAGTGACCTCTGAATAACATTTAACAGAATGTTGAATTTATCTGTCAAGATTTTCTTTTCCCATGCAAATCAGTTACTCAGTTCCTAACACCTTCATCTACTTAAGTTCATAGTGATTTTCTCATAGCATTTTTTTCCAAAATGGTGTATTTATTTGTCCTGGTGATAAAGTATATTTATTTATTCTGCCATTTGAAAACAGAAGTTTAAAACTTTAGTGGAAAAAATAACTCATCAGTATTAGTGATGTTTTAGGGTTTGTAAGTATCCTCAGAATGTATTTTATGACATTCTTAATATTCTATATATGTTCTACTACCTAAATGTATCTTTTTCAACATAATTTTGGTAATATTTTTAGAACTATCAGTGTCTTCAGATATTAAGCTCAAAGTATTTAGGGGTGTGAATTGTTCTTTTAGAACTATACTTATATCACTAGTGAAATCTGTCAAATTTTTAGGGATCTAGTTCTGTAATTTTAGAGATTGAACAAAAATCCTGTTACAAATAGGTACAGTTGGGTTTTTAAGTCATGTGGTTACTTCTGAAATGTTATTTGTGTTCACTGAATTAATGGAAGCCTTTTTTATATAGCAGTTGCAGGTAAAGTTCTTCATTGACTTATTGTCAAGCTTCGCTCTTGTATTTTAACTAGTGCCCTTTTAAGCTCTCAGTCAGAGAAATAAATTATTTTGCATGCTGTAGTTATCACTTTGTGATGATGGCATTATGTGATGCTGTCTGGGAAAGCATACGTGCAGCATTTTGTGAGATGGTTCACCACCACCTGAGATAGGAAGCCAGCAAGGTTTCAGTTAAATCTGAGTAACTGTTGTGGGGAATGCTCACACAATAGATAATGCCGGTGTAAGGAAACATAAAAGGATGCACACATAAAACTATTAAAAAGAAGAGGAAATCAGTAAAAAATTTGCCATATAAGCCTTAATGAACCTCCTGGGTGTAACAATTGCTGTACAACATGAAGCTCTAATTACAAGTGCAGGATTTACAGGAACCTGTACATACTTTAAGAGCCACAGAACCCATCACTCCATTCATCGCCGCCTTTTGGGGTTTGCTCCTCTGAGGAACAAATCCCTATGGCTGTTTTTGAAGCTTTGTTGATTTTGATAATTGAAATGAAACTTTCAAAGCTTTTAAAAGCAGCTGTAGGGATTTATTTCTCAAAATCAGTGAATCCAGAAGAGCAGCCACTCCTAGTTATCTCCTGCAGCCACTTTTGCAGCTTTATTTTGTCTTTATGTGAAGCCTTTTATAGTTTTGAAAGTGGCTGTGAGGTTCACTAGTGGCTACTGTCTGGGATCTCTGGCTCTTGAGGAGAGAATTCCCTCATCTGATTTTGAAGTTTTAGAAGCTTGGTTTTTACTGTGTGTGGCCAGATTCATTGTTTGCATAGGTCCACACACAAATTTAGTGGTTTGTGCTACTGGGCACTTAAAATAATGTCATTCTAAGTTAATGAAAAAACTCAGTCTTACCATATGTTGCTGTGCCTAGACACACCAGAACTAACCAAAGGAAGCTGTGACCTTCTCAAGCACATTAGGAAAAAGAATGTTATGTGAGTCCTCATTCTTCTCTTTTTTTTTCTTATGTCTGTTGACAAATTGTCAACGCGGGAGTCACAGACAATGCAGGAACAATCAATGTGATCGGCAAATGCCAATTTATTACAAAGCTTTAACTCCTTATATACCATTTCTTACAGGCACTTACAGTGATTTGGGTATTATGATTGTATACATGTCTTGAAGACCCTTAGTAATTAACACCTAATTGGTTAAGCACAGGTGTGAGAACTTGACCTTTAAAGCTTGCCAACAGTCCACAGTTCTCATTAACTCAGTGAATTACAGCTGCTTCTTATCTTGCTTGCTTAAGGTACCTTGGGCCTCTCACGGCCTTGCTGTATCTGTCAGGATTATTCAGTTTTTGCACCAATTATCCATTCTTCCGTGATAACACTGTCTCCACATCTCCCCCTTTTTGTTTTATGTATCTTTTGGATGACCCTACTTGAGCAGGGGATTTGGGCTAGATCATATTTTCAACATATGCCAACTACAGGCTGCTAGGACTGCTCTTTTTTTCTGCTGTATGGCTCTCTGGTAACAGGGGAGGCCATCCTTCACATCAAGGTCTGGCATGGCATGTGTCCCCACCGCTCCATGCCTGCTGGGTTGCAGCCAGCAGCAGAGCTAAAGGTTCTTCTTGGTGACAAACACAGAGGCCAACCCAGTCTTGCCCTTGATTGTGGTAGCAGGCATTTGGTCAGCCTCAGTCCTTCCACCTTGTTGTCAATGCAGAGTTTCACCTGCTTCATCCAATAACAAGTTGTTATTATGGCAAGGCACACACACAGATTTACATTAGCAGAGTAACTATTACAGGGTGCAGCAGCATGTTGAAGATGCTGATGCCAGCAAGGGACTAGCCAAAGAAATTTCTTACCAGTGGAATTCTCCCACCCTCTTAATTTGCTCCATTACCTGCTTTATAACACTACCATTGTATTAGAATATTCCTATCTTTTGCTTTAGCATTTTCTAGCAGCTACTACAAATTTGCATACTCTAACATCTCTTTTACAAGTGACAAATCCATATAATACAAGGTGTAGTTTCTTATCAGCAACTGGCTAGTAAATACAGGTGGTTTCATACACAATATCAAAGCCTTTAGCAATAGCTACTTTACAAACACACATATTCAAGCTGTAACATTTCAGTTGCCCTCAAATGACGTTTAGCAATCATTGGTTTTTCTCTTCCTCTATCTCATTCTGCTTGGGGTATTCACGGTCAGCTCCTGTAGCTGAAGCATCAGGTTCCTCCATTCATCTGTCCAGCTCATGGTAAGGCTTAACAAACTTTGCAGGCAGTCGCCATGGACCTGTAGGCAGGAGGACACAAATACACCCCCTCCTCCAGGTTATCATTTCTTGAGAAGTAGTCAGGTTAAACGAGGAGTTTGCTGCATCATTGCCTTTTTTTTTTTTTCTTTTATTTCTCTGCCACCCTCATGCTGCTTAGGTGATGGCTCACAAAGCTTGTGGTTGCACTACCCCTCTCACTTTTTCAGTTAGCAGTTCTTGTTTCAACCAATCTATCTGTTCCTCCAAGTCTTGGATTCATCCCCAGGTTACTCTAAACATATTAAGCTTGGTTTGGTTTTGTTTTGTTTTTTCACTCCTCGGATCTGGTGTCCATCCTGGTCCTTCCACCGGTGGAGCATCGGGAGCCGAATCGGAGGGCAGCTTCTTTTGAACATGGGGACCGAACTCTTATCAAATAACTTTTTCTTTTTTTTTTTTTTCTCCGAAGTCGCTCACCCTGCTGTGCACGGCTACAAACGCGGGCCTTCTTTGCAGCAGCTACAGCTGCCTGCCTGCTTCAGCAGCAACCATAAATATCTGCCAGCAACCGCACTTTTGCATTAACCCTTTCTTGCCTGAAATGTTAAACTGCTACCCGTTAAAAACTTTTACATGAACCCAACAAGAAAAAAATACAGAGAACACCGTCTGCCCTCAACACACACACACACACACACACACACACACACACACACGTATGGGATCCCACAAGCACACTCCACACAACTACAGTATTTGAAGCACAAAATCCCAACAATCATTACTTCCAATACACAATCCCACATACAGAACGTAGCACAAGGACTCTGTGGAGACTAACAAGAAACCAGCTACAAGAAGCATCATCGCAGTGCGAGGTGGCAGGCTCAGCCTTAGCGGGCGTCCCCGCAGAGGCTCTGCCTCCCCCACATCGCATGAGTCTTGGGCTTTTATACTGACCAAAATGCACACTCATTCTGACAGAGGTGGCCAGCCTATGTTGCAAGAAGTAGCCTGCAGTATTTATACAGGTCACCAAAGGTCGATAGAAACCTGGACATCCTTATTTTTACCAACTTCTAGCACATGAGTATCACAGAGAGAATGTATTAAATGAGTTGTATATGGGGTCATAAGTCCACAGTCCATCACAGTGTGCCCGGGATATCATATGGTGCTAAGATATATGCAGAAAAAATATGTGCAGTAATTGCCTGAGTATATGATGATTTTAACCCGTAGGATGTTACCGGTTGACGCGCCTCCTTTCCTACCTTTAAATCCAGTGCCTCCCACTCCTTTCTCCCCTGTGGAGTGTTAAACACCGGGAATGCGGTGGGACCCATAGCCGAAAATTCCCCCATAACAATTGCATCTTTGATCATCCCACACCAACCTTTAGCAGGGTTATTACCAGACTCCCCTGCCCTTGTGCCCAACACCCCCCTCCCACTCCCCTTTCTTTACTACTGGATTGTAGGAGGGTGGGGCAGAAGGTTCGGAGGTTTCTTTTGTCTCTAATACTTCTAATTTCCTCAGCAGCTGTCGCAGTTGACCATCACTGAGGCTGGTTCACATCTGCCGACGAGCCAAACTGTCTGAACCGTCTGAGTTGGGATCAGGAAGGGGAGGGTACAAGTCCGGTTCTGACGGAGACTCTGGGTCTGGTTTTAATTCCGATTCAGGGTCTTCTTCCTCTAGGTCGAAGGTGACCGCATTTGTACTTTCTACTTGTACTTTCGGACGCGAGCGCCGTTTCACTTTATCTTCCCCCTTATACCGAGGAGGCTTCTGGAATTACATCCCATGCACAACGGTGGGGGATAAATACCATAGACATAGCACTTTTCTCTACCTCTGACTGACTTTGTGAAGGAGCAGCGGCCAGGAAAACAGATGCCACTGCTGCCTGTTCCGATTTCATTTCCTTTAAAGTCTCAATTATCAATCTCCATAACGAATACTTCAGGGCTTCCTTTCTCCCTTTACTAATCTCATCCCACAACGCCAGGCCTGTAAGTTCCCATTCAGAAACCTCAGAGGTAGCTTGCGCTGTTGGGCCCACTTTAACAGCCTCTGTAAGGTGGCACTATCATGTTGCAATCCTCTCTTAGAGAGAATGTGTTGGAGGAGCTCCATCACTGCCTGTTCCTCTTTGGGTAGCAAGTGCCCCATCTCCTCCCCAGCTGCTCACCTGATTAGGGCGAGATCCCACTGTTCTTCCACTGTTATTCCACTGTTTGCAGACGTCTGACTTTCACAGCGCCGGGGCAGCGCCGAATTTCAGCCGGCTCTCCGCCCCCTCTTCTTTGATCGGATCTTCAAACTTGCATGCTGCGAGTTACCAATCTGAGGGTCCCTCTTCGGGTGCCATTTGTCGACGCGGGAGTCACAGAGAACGCAGGAACGATCAATGTGATCAGCGAATGCCAATTTATTACAAAGCTTTAACTCCTTATATACCGTTTCTCACAGGCACTTACAGTTATTTGGTTTATTATGATTGGATACATGTCTTGAAGACCCTTAGTGACTAACACCCAATTGGTTAAGCACAGATGTGAGAACTTGACCTTTAAAGCTTGCCAACAGTGCACAGTTCTCATTAACTCAGTGAATTACAGCTGCTTCTTATCTTGCTCGCTGAAAGTTCCTGGGGCTTTTCACGGCCTTGATGTATCATGATTATTCAGTTTTTGCACCAGTTATCCATTCTCCCGTGAGAACACTATCTCCACAGGCAAATGAGGTAAAATACATTATTTCTTCTTACTTTTACCTGAACAGGACTTAAACAGACCTTATTTTCTACCTTTAGGTCTATTCATATTTAATCACTTTAGTTTTAGGGCATGCTTTTAATGTTTTAGCAAAAGAGAGATTTGTGGTATGTACAGTATTAGGAAACTGCTCTTCTTTCCTTTCTCAGAAGCTAGATCTTTCAAGTTTTTGTTATATTAATCTCCTTCTCTCTTTTCTGAGTAAGAGCTCTGTCAAGCAACTCAGTAGAGTTCCCCAAAGGGAACTCCATACAGCTGCCTTCTATCTCCAATGCTTCCAAAGCACTGGAGGGGCCCAGTGGACTAGATTCTTGCCCATGCTGTCCCACACACCCTGCCACTCATGACTCTCCAGCCTTGGGGAAAATCTCCTGGCCCTCCTATATCATCGTCTAACCCCAGACAAGACCCAAACCTGACTCTGCTTAACTTTTGAGATCAGATAAAATGGTGGTGGGTAAAACACACTATGTGTGCCAACATGCTGATCCCCATCACAATCAGCAGGCAGATCCCAAGGATACCCAAAGGCCATTCAAAACCTTCAGAACTCTCAAGCGATGCTGCTGTACTTGTCACTGGGGCTGGTGTATCTGCTGTGCTTGCCGGTTCTCCCACCACCAGCTTCTCTTTTTCTGAGTCCAGATCTTCCTACTCTGCCTTCCTGGGAAATGTTGCGTGGTCTCCTGCATCCTCCTGGAGCTCGGCGGGCGGCTTCCACGGAATGCTCTCGGCCGTCATGGGGCTCGGCACGGCCACGGGGCTTGCCTCCTCCGCAGGGCTCGAATCCTCCGCCGCCTTCTCCCGCTGCTTGGCAGCCGCCTCCTTCCACTCCTCAACCGCTCCGATCTCCTCCACTGGCAGCCACTCCCTGCCTTCCTCCGGCCCCGCTCCTGCCACCATTTGGTCCCTGGGGCTGCTCTCCCGGGCCGCTTCAGCAGTCACCGGCTCCGGGGGTGCTCCCCCTCGGCTCCTGGCGGCCTCACGCAGACAGAGGTGAGGGCCAGGATGGTGAAGAGCAGCCGAACAGCCAGGTACCAGTCCACAGCCATGTCCATCCTGCCCTGCTGCTGGAGCCCGCCTGTATTACAAGTCATTGCCATAAAGTACAGTGAGACAAGAACCTTAGCCAAAGCCCCACACTTGATAAACACTAACACAGAAAATACTGGGTCTAAGTAATGTACTGCATTCTGAAACTGTGAGATCAAGAGGAACAACTCTGAGAGCCAATAAATCAGCATTGTGACGAGTGACTATTAATCCGGTCAGATCTCTCGTTACCTCAACCCCTTGTGCCCCACATTGGGCGCCAAAAAGAACTGTCATGATTTAATCCCAGCCAGACAGCTTTTCACTCACTCCCCTCCTTCTTGCCCTCCCCCTATTCCCAAAGGGACGGAGAGGAGAATCAGAAAGAAATGCAACTCCCACGGGTTGAGATAAGAACAGTTTAGTAACTAAGGTATAACATAAATCACTACTGCTACCACCAATAATAATAATGATAAAGGAAATAACAAGGGAAGAAAATACACCACCTCACCACCAGCCGACCGGTAACTTGCCCCCCCAGCCCGACCAAGCACCGACCGATACCTCCTCCAACCCTGCCCTTCCGGATAAATCTCCCTTACATCCTGGGCATGATGTGCTGTGGTATGGAATACCTCTTTGGTCTATTTGGGTCAGGTGTCCTGTCTCTGCTTCCTCCCAGCTTCCCCTCCTCCCTGGCAGAGCATGAGGCTCACAAAGTCCTTGGCCAAACCAAAACATCATTTTTATCAGCTCTGTTCCCAGGCCGAAAGTCAAAACACAGCACTGCACCAGCTACCAAGAAAGAGAAAAATGACTGCTACTGCTGAACCCAGGACAAGATGCTATTGAGTCAGATGCCTCAAAGTTATAGCAAAAGAGGTTTCTTAATATTTTGCACATTCTTTTCTCTACTGTATCTTGGCAGTGTTATTATCCAAACTTTATTTTAGATCTAAATGGCTAATATTATTACTGATCCTTTTAAATGTGAGAAGTGAAAGGTAATTCATTACAAAGATATTGATCCACTTCCCACTTGCTTCCTTATCCAATTCTGTATCTTGTCATCTTTGGCTGGTAATCATTGCCACTTGCTCATGTAGGAAGACAGGGTTGTGACTGCTTCAAATGCTTTTGATGCAAAATCAAGAGTGGGTATTTCTTAGCATTTAATGTATTTCTTTCACTATTCCATTCAGGATCGTAAAACTTTAATCCCTGATATTTCTACATGACAGCACAGCACAATGAAATGTATGCAAAGAGTTGTAAGTCTTCTATTTTTGGGAAGCTGGGAGACAGAGGTTGATGTTCTTCATGCATGTGCATGCTGATGTGCATACAAACTCTTAAACTTTAAAGGTCTTTAACTCTGTTAGTAAAATGGGTAGTATTTCTTTAAAGGGCAGGATAAGCCTATTAGGCCCTCACAAATAAATAATGCTGAAAAATCCTAGCTTTTTCATGTGGTTTTATGTGGAAAAACGACGGGAGACCAGTCCATCCTATAATGCAACTAGTCTCGTTTATTGAGCGTTGGGTTACAGGTTATATAGCGTCTATAATGAGCTCATTATTGGTTAATTGCTAACCATCAGCGCCGCCCTTTTTGTGGTTAACTTCAGCAGTTTAGAGCCTCTTTGTTACACCTTGTTATTGTAATTAGGGACTTTCCAGCCGGCACAAAGACACAACGACCTTGCCTATGATTGGTTGCCTAGCTATTGCTTACACCTTGCTCCTGTTACTGGCCCACAAGTCGTACCTGCTCTTCATGCCCCCGCTCTCCAAACCATGTGTCAATAAAACTCTCCACATTTCCCCCGTTTTCTTTTTGGACAATTCTTTTGTCAAATATGGCATGTGCCAAAGCTTCCATACGGGATGTTAAACACCTTAACAGACACGGTCCAAAAAGACATTAATATTATCAGTACAGGCATGGCTAGTGTCATTAATATGCTCCGAAACCAGGGTCCTAAACCTAATATAGTTACAAAAATGATCAAGTTACTCAACATCATTTCTTTGTTCTCTGCCAACTCTCAAAATTATAATCGAAATTACAACTACTAGACCAAAAATCATGCAATAACAATTGTTCTATCCAAAAGGTTTGAGTACATCCCCCACACAATAGTGCTACCCAAGCAGAGCAGTTTACCTGACCACAGTCAAGGCAGCGGTAATATGCTGGTCCTCTCCTATTAAAAGTCTGTAGAGAGTGAGGCAATTCGATAAAGTCCTCAAGACCTCTGCGCCGGATGATATCTCGGTCAAGCTGTCTGTGATATCCCTTCAGCTGCGACAGCAGGGATATCAGGATGAGCTTTGCCTTCTCTCTGATTCTCCTGCTGGTCCCTGCAGTTGTCGCAAGAGGGAGGCGTTGCATCAGCGACAGGCTTTGTCCAGCGCGCGGGTACCCACACCGCTCCTGTCGGGGTAGAAACGCAAAGATATCCCCTCCCCCAATATATAACTTTAGCTGGATCTTGCCAAACACCCGTTTTTGGGTCCTTATATTTAACCCAAACCTCTTTTTCATTTCCTAATGGCTTTCCCTGACCATAATGCTGCTCTGTGGGGGACTGAGTTGCGTCTCCGAAAATGCACAAATAATTAATAACAAACAGACTCTTTTGCAATCTGGAATAAATATCCTTAACCTCTTTATGTTTTTCCAAGTATCGCTTTAGAGTACCATTTGCACGTTCAACTATCGCCTGACCTGTTGGCGAGTGAGGAATCCCGGTTACATGCTCTATCTCCCAAGTTAACAAAAACCGCTTTATTCTATCACTTATATAAGCGGGACCATTATCTGTTTTTACTCTTTTAGGGATTCCCATTACCGCAAAACAACTGAGTAGATGACGCTCCACATGTAATGCCTTTTCTCCAGTTTGGGCTGTTGCCCAGATAAACCGACTATACGTATCTATGGTAACATGTACATATTTCAGACGCCCGAACTCAGATACATGAGTAACATCCATCTGCCAAATTTCGTTTGCCTCCAGGCCTCGTGGATTTACACCGACTCCGAGGCCAAGACCACTATTATGATGGCTACAAATAGGGCAGGCTCTTATCAGCGCTTTTGCTTCAGATAGAGGTATTTTGAATTCCTTAACCAAGCCCTTAGCATTTTGATGGAACATAGTAGGCCTCTTGAGCCAATTTTAATTTGGATATCGGTGTCTTTTGAGCCACCGAGACTAATTTATCCACTCTGGCATTTCCTTCACCCAGGCCCACTTCCCATTTGTGGCTCCTAACATGAATAATGGCATATGCGTGTTCTCGCAACTTAGTTGCTCTTTTTAGTTGCATCAATAATTCAAACAGTCTAGGGTTTTTCACTTCTCTTACATAAGCATCCTCAATTCTATCAGCCACTCCTGCCACATATAATGAATCTGTTACCACATTTAATGGTCCCTTCAGATTCATTAATGCCCAAACAACAGCCAGGAGTTCCATTGTTTGTAGGCTATCTGATTCCCTTGCCTTTAACACCCGATGCTTCCACCCCCCTTTATCTTGCCAGGTCACTGCGGCAGTTCGCGATTTCCTCCCAGCATCAGTAAAGGCGGTTATCGCCCCTGAAATAGGTTGACTCTCTCTCTGTGGACGAACTATCCAATCCCAACCTCCCATCCATTGTATAGGTGGTGGCCTCAATTTATCTGTTTCAATCAAACTACTTACCAACAAAAGGGCCTTCTGCAGATCAGGACTATTTCTTAAATACCACTCAAAACTGTCCTTTTTCATAGGAATCCTGATTACTGCAGGCTCTTGGACTGTTATCTGAGTCAACTGCTCGCGACCTTTCTTAATCAAGGCCGCCATATTTTCAATTTTTTGTACAAGAGTTTTTGTTTGTTGTAATGGCAGGGAGATCCACTCTAATACCCATATCTCCCCCGTTTTCTTTTTCAATTGTGTGAGAGCCCCAAGAAGGTAAACCGGGCCATTCCAAATAGTTAAGTCGATAGAAAGAGTCGGATCACGGCGAAAAACCTGTCCGTGGGTAACACAGTCTAGCATCTCTTGCAGGGCTTGTCGGTGTTCTGCATTAAGGTGTATACACCAGGTTGGATCTGTGCCTCTTAACAAAGGACGCAGGACAGATAGGAGCTCATTAGGGATTCCCACTATGGGTTTAAGCCATTGAAGATCCCCAAGCAGCTTCTGTGCATCGTTCAGAGTTCGAATGTCAGTGCTGAGTTGCACCTTTTGAGGTGTTATAATCCGTTCTGATATCGTCCACCCCAGATATTTCCAGGGAGCTGTAAACTGGATCTTCTCAGGAGCTATGACAAGGGAAGCCTGCGCTAGCGTGTCCCGGATTTCCATAATTTGCGTCTCTGAAAATGGGGTTGGTTGCGTAAATAAGATGTCATCCATATAGTGATATATAATTACATGAGTCCATTTTTGTTGAAGAGGCTGTAAGGCTGCATCCACATATATTTGACACAAGGTGGGGCTATTGCCCATGCCCTGGGGAAGTACAGTCCATTCAAATCGTTGATCCGGACCTTCTCAATTGAGTGAAGGCAATGTAAAAGCAAACCGCTTCATGTCTTGTGGGTGGAGAGGTATAGTAAAAACGCAAACTTTTAAATCAATAACCAATAAGGGCCATTCTCTCGGAATCATGGCAGGATTAGGCAGTCCAGGCTGTAGGGCCCCCATTGGTTCCATTTGTTTGTTAACAGCTCTTAAGTCGTGTAAAAGACGAAATTTTCCAGATTTTTTCTTAATTACAAAAATAGGTGTATTCCAGGGACTGGTAGACAATTGTAAATGCCCTTGTTCAAACTGTTCTCTGGCTAAGTCATGGGCATGTTGAAGACTCTCCCTTTTCAGAGGCCACTGCTTAACCCACACCGGTTCATTTGTAGTCCAGGTAATGGGAATTGGGAAAGTCCAAGCAATGGCCATTAGTCCAAAGGGTGCTCGTTTGGCAAAACCACCCCCAATTGAGCCAGAATGTCTCTGCCTATTAAACACTGAACAGCAGGGGGCAGCGTTACAACGGAAAAAACTGCAGTGATCTGTTTCCCATCCATCAGCACCTGCAGTGGTGGAGATTGGCTAGCCAGCTGCAACCCCCCCACTCCAGTCACCGTGGTGGTTGTGGGCTGTATTGGCCATTCGTGTGGCCAATAATGTGGGCTAATAATGCTAGAGTCCGCCCCGGTATCCAAGAGTCCCATAAGGGTTTTTCGTTGGCCTTGAAATTGCAATTCAATCTTTTTCTTTGGCCTGTCATTTAGATTCATAGTTAGAAGGGTAAGACCACCGGTAGACCCAAAACCATTATCTCCCCTCTCATTCTTTACCTCCTTCACAAGGTTTCTAGTCATTTGCTCTAAAGGTATTAATTGGGCAATCCGCTGCCCCGCTTTAATACTCATAGGTGGAAATGGGGTATATGCCATAATCATAATTTCCCCGCGATAATCAGCATCAATTATACCTGGAAGAACAAACAGTCCAAGCATGGAGGCTGACGAGCGTCCCAGCAACAAAGCTCCCATAACCTTTCCGTGGATCTGAATCGGGCCGTAAACGCCGGTAGGGACCTTAGCTGGGTGATTAGTCATTAGGGTGACATCTACTGAGGCTGCCAGGTCCAAGCTGAGGCTCCCGCTGGTGGCTGGCTGGAGGCAACTGAAGGTGTCTGCGCTGCAGCGGCGACTTGTGTCGGAGCGCGGCCGCTGGGTCCCACACTCTTCTTGGAGTTTCCCGGTCCGCGCCGGCAAATTGTGGTATTGTGACTGTCGGTCTGACATTTCTGGCACCACACTCCTGTCGCCGTACAATCACGATGGAAATGTCTCATTCCTCCACATCGGTAACAACGAGCGTGGCCATAGTTACGACGGCCCACACTAGCCGAAGCTTGAAGGGCCGAAGCTTGAAGGGGAGCAAGAGCGGCTAACACCTGAGTCTGAGAGGCTTTTGCCTGTTCCTGGAGCCCTACCGCTAATTCTTTTATAGCCTCCACAATTAAAGCTTGCGGTCCCACTGGAATTGAAGCCATTTTTTCTGGTGCTTCCTCTATAGTCCAATTAGCCCCTAACGTATTTAGCACTGATCTAGTTGCTTGATTACAATTCTGCAAAACACATTGCTTCAATAACATTCCCTTCATAAACTCTGGAACTCTGGCCCTTTCTATAGCAGCGGCGGCTTTATCAACAAAAGATCCGAGAGACTCATCCCTGCCCTGCTTAATGCCCATATATGACGGAATTCCCCCTGGTTCTTTAACTCGATCTATTGCCAGGCGAACGAGCCGCATGGCTTCTCGGCACTTTTCTGGCCCTATTAACGCCTGTGCCTCAGTTCGGAGAAAGGGACCTAAGCCCATTAGCTCATCTATTGTAATCCCTGCCAGAGGATCTCCTGGTCCCCTCTGTATGGCAATGCACTCGCTGACTAAACCCTGCCAGTGGGCGTTGAAAAGTAACTGCTGGTGCTGGGTAAAGATCAATTTAGCTATGCCGCGACAATCGGCCGGTAACAAAATTTGAGTCCCCCCAATATAATCTAACATTTGACGTACTGGCGCACTCGTTACCCCGTATTGACTAACGGTTGAGCGTAATTGAGACAAAAGCTTCCAATCAAGTGCGGTGACTGTTGCTAGCAAACTTCCTCCTGGGTTCGGTTGAAAAATTACTGGGCACGCTAGGAAGTTGCCACCGCGAGCGCCTCAGTATCCCCCTGGTTAATACCCTCTCTAGCCAGCGCAGCCCAAGCCTCTCTCCTTTCTTTAGCAATAGCCTCCGCTAGGTCACTTTCTGCCCCAGGGATAGGCTCATTGCAAATTGGAGGGGCTGACGGCAGGGCTGAATGCGGTAATGACTCCACAGGGGGTGCAGCGGGCTCCGCATTTTGACCAACGACCCCATTGTCCGGCGCAGGAGGAGGCAGCACCATTTGCGTGAATGCGGGGGGCATAGGGGTGGAGGGAGACCAGTTATTTTCATAATTGCGATTCTTGCCCTGAGCAGCAGCAGCTTGCTCGGCTGCCCGTTTCTCATCCTGATATTGTAAGAGCTCATTATGAACCACCCTCCATAACTTTCCCAACTTTCTAGCAGTTTTATCATCTTCTAAAGTGCTTTCCCAAAGAATATCACCAAATTTACGCCATTCCGCTAGCTCATGGACAGTGTGAGGGTTGGCAAAAAGCCCCTTTGCCTGCCCGTAAGCTAACAGCCCTGGCAATTCCTTTTGTAAATCAATTCCCTTAACCTGTCGTTTCCCCAAAAAGGAAATAAATAAATCATATGCCGCTTGCCTTTCCATTATTCTTTGTGTCAGCGCGCTGTTGCAGCCCTTCAAGGTATCAGCGGCACGTATCGGCCGGGCTCGTCTATACGGTCACCCGGGGCTCTCCTCGACTTAACGACGTCCGTCCGGCGGCTGCGATCGGGACCCGAACTCCTTCGTCGTCCACCATGGTGCTCGAGTGCTACGTCGGGGTCACCAGTTGTGGAAAAACGACGGGAAACCAATCCATCCTATAATGCAACTAGTCTCGTTTATTGAGCGTTTGGTTACAGGTTATATAGCGTCTATAATGAGCTCATTATTGGTTAATTGCTAACGGTCAGCGCTGCCCCTTTTGTGGTTAACTTCAGCAATTTAGAGCCTCTTTTTACACCTTGTTATTGTAATTAGGGACTTTCCAGCGGGCACAATGACACAACGACCTTGCCTATGATTGGTTGCCTGGCTATTGCTTACACCTTGCTCCTGTTACCTGCCCACAAGTCCTACGTGCTCTTCATGCCCCCGCTCTCCAAACCATGTATCAATAAAACTCTCCACAGTTTTATGGGAAAGAAATAAGAAAAACAACCTCCGTAATTGTTTCACCTTCATTCATAAGGTATTTTTTTTGTGGGTAAGAATGCTGTATTACTGAGGTTTTAGAAGCTGTTTTGTGACATGCTACATTTCCAGTGTTTACCAAAAGGGGTGACTCTTTAACGAATAAAACAATATTACTTACCAGGTTATTTTAAGCATAATAGTTTTCTCTGGTTTGTAACCATCTTGTGAAAATAGAAACCCTTTGGCTTGGGAATTACCTTGTTTACAGCATTGTTTCTGAGAGTGGATAAGAATTGGGATGCCCTGTATTTTATATTTAGTATTTGTTATCAGTGAAAGATAGCAGGACACAGTGAAGGATGGGATAAAAGCTGACTATTTTTATATTGACTGCTAACTAAATCATGGGAAAGGGAACAGTTATGTTGTGTGCTTTCCTGAGAAGTCTTTTGACTGGGAGTGGGTGGTCTCTAGAACATCTAGTTGTTCTAAAACGTTTGCTTTATATTTTGTGGTCAACCAAGCATGATATCCTCACAACCTCAGAATCTGCATCAGTTTATTAATTCCCACAGCTTTTGTTTTAATTCTGATTTCTCCTGCAGCCAGGTGGTGCCATTTTATTTTTATTTGCTATCCCTAAAATGTCACAACTTGTGGAGAATCTTAACCGTAAATTAACAGTCTTAATGCAATAACACTGAAACTCAAGTTAGGCATACTGTATTCTTTGACTTAGACTGTTTCTTTCTCTTCACTTTCAGTGTTCTTCACCCTCTTTTTCTACTTCATTTTTTATTGTTAAAGAGCACTGGCTAAATAGAATAATTGCAAATGTGAAATTCTAAGAAATGTGAGACTGATTTGGCCATACTGAGTACATTTTAATTGCCCATCTTGTATTTTCCAAATTATCTTAAATATATCTAAAAATGTATTTGAAGATCATCAATTATATTTTTATTTTATGTTCATTTGGAATTATTTTTACACCTGCTTTAAGAAATATGTTTTTCTTTTGCATGATTTTATAAAATATTGTAATTGTGTTTGTTTTCTAGCCTTCTTATAAATTTCCTTTGTGTCCTGGGTTTAGCGGTGGCAGTCATTTTTCTTTTTCTTGGTAGCTGGTGCAGTGCTGTGTTTTGACTTTCAGCTGGGAACATAGCTGATAAAAATGATGTTTTGGTTTGGCCAAGGACTTTGTGAGTCTCATGCTCTGCCAGGGAGGAGGGGGAGCCGGGAGGAAGCAGAGACAGGACACCTGACCCAAACTGACCAAAGAGGTATTCCATACCACAGCATGTCATGCCCAGGATGTAACTGGGGAGTTACCCGGAAAGGCTAAGTGGACTGCAGGGTTGGAGGAGGTATCGGTCGGTGCTTGGTCAGGCTGGGGGGGGGCGAGTTATCAGTCGCCTGGTGATGGGGTGTTGTATTCTCTTCCCTTGTTATTTCCTTTATCATTACTATTATTGGTGGTAGCAGTAGTGATTTGTGTTATACCTTAGTTACTAAACTGTTCTTATCTCAACCCGTGGGAGTTGCATTCTTTTTGATTCTCCTCTCCATCCCTCTGACAGTAGGGGGAGGGCAGGAAGGAGGAGGGAGTAAGTGGACAAGCTCTCTGGCTGGGTTCAAACCACGACAGTTCTTTTTGGCGCCCAACGTGGGGCACAAGGGGTTGAGATAATGGCAGATCTGACTGTCACAATGCTGATTTATTGGCTCTCAGAGTTGTTCCTCTTGATCTCACAGTTTCAGAATGTTGTAACTTACTTAGAGCCGGTATTTGCTGTGTTAGTGTTTATCAAGTGTGGGGTTTGGGCTAAGGTTTTTGTCTCACTGTACTTTATGGCAATGACTTGTAATACGGGCGGGCTCCAGCAGCAGGGCGGGACGGACGTGGCCGTGGACTGGTACCTGGCCATCCGGCTGCTCCTCACCGTCCTGGCCCTCGCCCTCGCCTCCGTCTGTGTGAGGCTCTGGGGAGCCGAGGGGGAGTGGCCCCGGGAGCCTGCGTCTGCTGAAGAGTCCCGGGAGAGCGGCCCCGGGGACCAAGCGGGAGCGGGACTGGAGGCCGCAAGGGGACGGCTGCCGGTGGAGGAGGTCGGGGCGGTCGAGGAGCAGGAAGAGGCGGCGGAGGAGCCGAGCCCCGCGGCCGAGCCCTGCCCCGCGACGGCCGAGAGCATTCCCCGGAAGCCGCCCGCCGAGCCCCAGGAGGACGCAGGAGACCCCGCAGCATTTCCCAGCAAAGCAGAGGAGGAAGAGCTGCACTCAGGAAAAGAGAAGATGGTGGTGGGAGAGCCGGCAAGCACAGCAGCTACACCAGCCCCAATGACAAGTACAGCAGTATCGTTTGAGAGTTCTAAAGGTTTTGGATGGCTTTTGGGTACCCTTGGGACCTGCCTGCTGATTGTGATGGGGATCAGCATGTTGGCACACACACAGGGTGTGTTTTACCCACCACCATTTTGTCTGATCCCAAAATTTAAGCAGAGTCAGGTTTGGGTCTTGTCTGGGGTTAGACAACGATATGGGAGGACCAAGAGGTTTCCCCCAAGGCTGGACAGCCATGAGTGGCAGGGCGTGTGGGACAGTATGGGCAAGTATCTAGTCCACTGGGCCCCTCCAGTGCTTTGGAAGCATTGGAGATGGAAGGCAGCTCTATGGAGTCCCCAGCTACAAGTTGCAGAAACTGCTGAAGGGGACAGTAAATTATTTTGAGCCTGGTGGGCCCATGGCACTTCAGGCCAACAGAGCAGAGATGCAACATAGAGATGGACTCATGATCAAGGGGTGGACTTAGCTATGGACACTACTGCCCAGGTTATTCATGCGTGTGAACACTGCACACAGCCTCTCCTGCTCTGAAAGACTGTTACAAGAGATAGAGCCTGACATTATGGACCAGATGGACTCAGCAGCTTTATAGGGACCTGTCCATGGACTAAGATAAGCGTGCACTTAAGTAAGTGTGATGGTATATTGAAAATGTAGGATCTGAGCATGACGTGAATGGTATGGAATAAGGGGTGGATAATTGTGACGAGTGACTATTAATCCAGTCAGATCTGTTGTTATCTCAACCCCTTTGTGCCCCACGTTGGGCGCCAAAAGGAACTGTCGTGGTTTAACCCCAACCAAGACAGCTTGTGCACTAACTCCCAGTGAGTGGTGCCAGGCTGGAAGCAATCGAGGCCCACGTTAGTCCGTCCCCCCCCCCACCTTCCCCAGGGGCTGCCCCCCCCTTCCCCGCTCCCAGAGGGATGGGGAGAAGAATCGAAGGAATACAACTCCCACGGGCTGAGATAAGAACAGTCTAGCAACTAATGTACAATACGAATCACCACCGCTACCACCAACGACAACAATGATAAGAGAAAATAGCAAGGGAAAGGAGTGCAATACCACGCGCCAAACCACCAGTCCGACCCGGCCGACCCCCTGTCCTTCTGGGTCCCTCCCATTTCCCCCCTGGGCATGATGTATGTGGTATGGAATACCCCTTTGGTCAGTTTGGGTCAGGTGTCCTGTCTCTGCTTCCTCCCGGCTTCCCCTCCTCCCTGGCAGAGCATGAGACTCACAAAGTCCTTGGCCAAACCAAAACATCATTTTTATCAGCTTTGTTCCCAGCCCGAAAGTCAAAACACAGCACTGCACCAGCTACCAAGAAGGAGAAAAAATGACTGCTGCTGCTAAACCCAGGACAAGGGGGCATGCAAGGTTGCTGGGGAGGGACTATTCACTAGGGACTGTAGTGATAGGACAAGGAGTAATGGGTTAAAACTTAAACTGGTGAAGTTTAGACTGGATATAAGGAAGAAGTTCTTTACTGTAAGGGTGGTGAGGCACTGGAATGGGTTGCCCAGGGAAGTTGTGAATGCTCCATCCCTGGCGGTGTTCAAGGCCAGGTTTGAGAGAGCCTTGGGTGGCATGGTTTAGTGTGAGGTGCCCCTGCCCATGGCAGGGGGTTTGTAGCTAGATGATCTTAAGGTCCTTTCCAACCCTAGTCTATGATTCTATTCTATGATTTATAATTGTTCTGCCTTGATTCCTTCTTTGTTCAGTCACACTCAAATTGCATGTCTGCTGTAAAAATTCATGTTAAAACATAAGGAAATACCTTATCTGTTTTTTCTGTGTTCTGGAGTGTATTGAATCTACTGTGTATGTTGCATCACAGTGGTAGCCCAGCTGTATGCATATGTATATATTTTAAATTTGGATACTCTAGGGGACATTTTACATTGCTAAATCATCTAAAAATTGATTGGGATATCCTTCATGGAACCAGGCCAGTAGATTTTAGAGCCTCTATTTAAAGCATTTGTTTGAATGAGATAAACTGTACTATTGATGATTGCTCTTTCATATACAGAGCAGTTCTAACATAAAAGTGCACTTATTTCTCTGGTTGATTTACTTTAGAGGGTTTTTATAGCTGCTTAGATTACAGTTGTGGGTTCTGAAATTCTGAGCTACTGGATTGCCTGTGAATGTAATTGTTTTTACTGCACTTTTTGTTGATGTGACTTGGTTGTTTTCATTGCTAACTTTTAAGTTTTTATCCATGAGTTGTTTTGTCTTCAAACTGAAATATTCTTTTTAATATCCGTTTTTCTACCAGTATTTTTCTATCAGGGCGACCTCCTTAAATACTTGTGGACATAACTTTTGATTGTGTTTGGAGATAGTTCTAACATGTTCTTGTAGTTAAACATAGCATTCTGAAGTCGTGCATTGTCCTAATGACGTGTTTAGGTCCACTTGAAATGTACCTAGAGGGGTGTTTACTGTCATTCTAGTTGCTCTTTCTCAGGAAAAAAAGTTGTTGGGTATTGTATAGTCCAAATCACACGTTATTGAGCATGCCAAATACATTGACTTTCTCTAGTTCCTATAAACTTCAGTATGTCACCTGCAGAGATGTGGCAGGTGAGGAGATGTATCTACATTCTGACATCTGGAATAGTTATGTAGCTTAGTACAGAGTTAGGGTTGGACTGTGGTTTTTTTTCATTAGTAAAATTTCTAACAAATTGATTCATTTATATTTAGAATAGGTGCCAACTGCTCCCAATCTTCTTATCAATGTCTATAGTTGTAATAATTTAGTTTCTTATGCTGAGATTGGAGTTTCCTGTGCATGTTCATTAGAGAATATGGTTTTATATACCAACTTAATTGATTGCTAATGTTACAACATTATAAGACAGTTATGTTAAAACTTATAAGGGGAGGGGGCTGGAGCACCTCCCATATGAAGACAGGCTGAGGAAGTTGGGGCTGTTCAGCCTGGAGAAGGCTAAGTGGTTGGTCTTCCAATATCTAGGGAGCATACAAGAATGTCAGAGAGGGACTCTTCATCAGGGACTGTAATGATAGGACAAGGGGTAATAGGTTCAGACTTAAGCAGGGGATGTTCATGTTAGATATAAGGAAGAAGTTCTTTACTCTGAGGGTGGTGAGGCACTGGAGCAGGTTGCCCAAAGAAGTAGTAAATGCTCCATCTCTGGCAGTATTCAAGGACAGTTCTGTGACTAGTGGAGTACCTCAGGGGTCGGTGCTGGGACAAGTGCTGTTTAATATTTTCATCAGCGACCTGGATGAGGGAACTGAGTGTACCCTCAGCAAGTTTGCTGATGATACTAAACTGGGAGGAGTGGCTGACACACCAGAAGGCTGTGTTGCCATTCAGCGAGACCTAGACAGGCTGGAGAGTTGGGCAGGGAGAAACCTGATGAAATTCAACAAGGGCAAGTATAGAGTCTTGTATTTGGGGAAGAACAACCCCATGTACCAGTACAGGTTGGGGGTTGACCTGCTGGAAAGTAGTGAAGGGGAAAGGGACCTGGGGGTCCTGGTGGATAGGAGGATGACCATGAGCCAGCAATGTGCCTTTGTGGCCAAGAAAACCAATGGCATCCTAGGGAGTATTAGAAAGAGTGTGGTTAGTAGGTCAAGGAAGGTTCTCCTCCCCCTCTACTCTGCCTTGGTGAGGCTGCATCTGGAATATTGTGTCCAGTTCTGGGCCCCTCAGTTCAAGGACAGGGAATTGCTTGAAAGAGTCCAGAGCAGAGCCACAAAGATGATTAAGGGAGTGGAACATCTCCCTTATGAGGAGAGGCTGAGGGAGCTGGGTCTCTTTAGCTTGGAGAAGAGGAGACTGAGGGGTGACCTCATCAGTGTTTACAAATATGTGCCCAGGGTGGTTGTGGAGTCTCCTACGTTGGAGACATTCAAGGCCTGACTGGACGAGTTCCTGTGTGATGTACTCTAGGTTACCCTGCTCTTGCAGGGGGGTTGGACTAGATGGTCTTTTGAGGTCCCTTCCAACCCTTGGTATTCTGTGATTCTGTGACAGTTTGGACAGGTCCTTGGGTGACATGGTCTAGTGTGATGCGTTGTCATGGTTTAAGTCCAGTCAGTAATTCAGAAAAACCATGTAGCCGTTAACTCACTCTCCTACCCTTCTTCACCCCTGCTCCTAGATGGATGGGGAGGAGAATCAAAAGAATGTAACTCCCATGGGTTGAGATAAGAACAGTCCACTAACTAAGGTACAACACAAAACCACTACTGCTACCACCAGTAATAATAATGATAAGGGAAATAACAAGGGAAGATAATAAAACTGCTTACCACCCACCGATTGATACCCAGCCCAAACCCAGCAGTGATCTAGCCCTTCTGTATAAACTGCCCCCAGTTTATATACTGGGCATGATGTGCTGTGGTATGGAATACCTCTTTGGTCAGTTTGGGTCAGGTGTCCTGTCTCTGATTCCTCCCGGCTTCCCCTCCTCCCTGGCAGAGCATGAGACTCAGGAAGTCCTTGGTCAGGCTAAACATCACTGAGCACTATTGGTGTTATCAGCGCTGTTCCCAGGCTGAAAGTCAAAAACAAGGCACTGCACCAGCTACTAAGAAGGAGAAAAATGACTGCTACTGCTGAACCCAGGACAGTATTCACCCCTTATTCCACACCATTCACATCATGCTCAGATCCCACATTTTCAGTATACCATCACTCTTATATATATACATATATATACATCAACACAGAGAATGTTAGAGAGAGAGGTCATTCCTTAGTGCATGGACCAATCCCTATAAAGCTGCTGAGTCCATCTGGTCCATGATGTCAGGCTCCATCTCTTGTAACCGTCTTTCAGACAACTAAGATCACTGGTGTTATCAGCATTGTTCCCAGGCTGAAAGTCAAAAACACAGCCCTGCACCAGCTACTGAGCAGGAGAAAAATGATTGCTACTGCTGAACCCAGGACAGGCATCCTTGCCCATGGCAGTGGGGTTGGAACTTCATGATCTTAAGGTCCTTTCCGACCTTAACCATTCTATGATTCTATGTTTCTTATGTAGGATAGTGTGACTCAAATGATTGCTTTAGTAGCATTTGATGCCTCTGACAGTGTTTTGAAACTCAGCCATGCTACTAAGAATTGTAGTGTTCATGCCATCAGTCATTAATTCTTGATGATCTTGTACATCTCTGGTGTAGTAGAGATCTGTCAAGAACACATGAATGAAAAAAGTGACCATAGTTATGTCTTTAAAAATATGAAAAGTCAAATTCAAGTGGAGAGAGTGGTTAAAATTATAACTTGGAGCATTGCTTTGCTCTAGCTCTATTTCTGTTGTTATCCTTGATGATGTTTTTATCCTAGCTCTAGGAGAAGTTCAGAATTGCATTGCTAAAGTAATTTGAAAGACTTGAAGCATATACTTGTTATCAAAAATGTCTAAATTTAACAAATTTATTGTTTAAAAGCAAGCAACTATTTTTCAAATTACACATATCGTGATGTTTTGCTTTCAAGCATATGGCTCCTTACTGCTTAAATGCAGAATTTTGGTCATAAAACTACAAATTAAGGCAGCCACATTATTGAACTTTAAGAACACATTAAGTTGATCACCTAAAAGTCAGAAACAAGTTAAACTTTTATTAACTAAAGACAGATTATAGCAGTCTGTTGATAGAACTAAGGTGGTCTGGGTTTGGGTTTTTTGGTTGGTTGGTTGGGTTTTTTTGGTTTTTTTTGGGGGGTGGTTTGTTTGTTTGTTTAATCCTAATTTTCTCTTTGAGTTTTGTTTCTGTATGTAAGTGTATATATTATGACTGACTATTGCAATGGTCAAATGGTGCAGTTAAGACTGGAATCCAGAATACTAGGACCTAAATAAAAATACCTGTAGATGAACCAATGACCTGGTTAGAATGATGAATAATATATTGAGGGTATTTGTGGTTTGTTATACAATTAAGTATATGTAGTATTATATAGGTGTATACACACATTCCTGAAAACTGTAATTTATATTTCTTTTTTATCATCATCAGTCTAGGGAAACTTGCAAAGGGAAGAGAAGCCTCTCTTCCATCTCTCTTGATGATATTAAAACTGTTAAAAGTAATTATGCAGACTACTAGAATAATTTTTATTCAGAGGTCAGCATTATTTTCCTTTGATGGAAGACAGAATTCCAGTATGCTTTTTATAAATGAGAGTGGATAAAACTCCTCTTTCACGGACACCCCCTTGTCGTGGGGAAAGAGCTTGCGTGCCCTTGTGAAGTTGGGAGTTATGCTGGTGGTGGCTTATGCTTCTGGTAGGGTCTCCCATGCCAGTCAGCTTTCAAATGAAGGGTCAGACAAAGTGTGTCCATGAGCAGGATGGGCTCACTAGCCTTCAGGCAACCATCCTAGGAGAAGGACAACTCCAACTTCAACCCCGGGCAGATGGAGCTCGTGTAGCCCTGTAAGGCCATCCATCTAAGAGAAGGATACTCTAATTAAACCTGCAACCTGAGGACTTTGCTGTCACCGTCCAAGCTCACTAGGCCCTGGCAGATAAAGCTCAGGTGTAAAGGGTGAGGCCAGTTCTGCGCACGCTGTGCCTCACCTAAAATAAATCCACTGCGCAGGCCCGAAGGGTTTACCCACACTTGCAAAGCGCTGTAGCGACAGGCGAGGGGCGAAACGGCAGGTGATAAGGTGCACTGGAAGTCTCAGACCCAACCCTGCATGCAGGCGGTTCAGGACATTGGTCGCTCAAGTCTGACCCAGGAGATGACAGTCTTGTTCGGCAGCATCCTGAATGACCAAGCAGCCTTTTTCAAGGACAGCACTGCTTGCTCCATATGGAGAGAGGCCTAGAAAAGGTGGCCTAACCAAAGTTCATCTCCCCCTCCACCTGGTTGGCTAGCCGCGGCCAACGGGCATCTTCTATTGCGGTCAATTAAAGACAAAGAGACAAAGGCATACACCTGCCTCCAAAGGTGTGTCCAGATTGACACTCGCATGTTGGAACATCAGAACCATGCTTGATACAGTGAACAGTGGGCGTCCTGAGCGCCGTTCTGCGCTAATTGCCCATGAATTGTCACGACTTAACATCGATATCGCTGCTCTCAGTGAAGTTCGCCTTCATGAGGAAGGTAGCCTCAAAGAACATGGTGCTGGCTATACACTCTACTGGTCAGGCAAACCCAAAACTGAAAGTCATCTTTCTGGAGTCGGCTTCATGATTAAAAAGTCCATCATCTCTAAACTTCAAAATTTGCCAATAGGTCATTCCAACCGTATTATCTCCTTACGTCTTCCACTACACAATAAGCAACACGTTGTTCTTTTCAGCATATATGCTCCAACTCTGCAATCTGACCCTGCAGAAAAAGAAAAATTCTACTCCGACCTGCGTCACCTCACTCAGAATGTTCCTATAGAAGATAAGATCATAATCCTTGGTGACTTCAACGCCCGAGTAGGAAAGAACTTTGAAGCCTGGAAAGGAGTACTAGGCAAGCACGGTGTTGGCAACTGCAATGATAACGGTCGTCTCTTACTAGAGTTCTGTGCAGAGCAACAGCTTACCATCACCAACACTATCTTCCAGCAGAAAGACAGCTGGAAGACAACCTGGATGCATCCTCGATCTAAACATTGGCACCTTATTGACTATGTTTTAGTGCGCCAGAGAAATATTTGTGATGTCTGCCAGACCAGAGTGATGCCTAGTGCAGAATGCCAAACAGACCACCGCCTTGTGCGTTGCAAACTTAAGTTCCACTTCAAGCCCAAACCTAAGAGGGGCGGCATTCCAAGGAGGAGGCTCAATGTTGATAATCTTCAAATAGCTGCAGTGAGGGACAGCTTTCAGGCTAACCTTCAAACTAGGCTTGAAGACCAACTTATAGATTCTTCTCCTGAAGCGCTTTGGCAACATATCAAAAACAGCATCCTGCAGTCCTCCGTAGAATCCATTGGGTTCTCCTCAAAGAAAAACAAAGACTGGTTTGACGATAGCAACCAGGAGGTCCAGGAATTGCTGACAAAAAAAGAGATCTGCTCATCAAGCACACCTCGCTCAGCCACTCTGCCATGTAAGAAAAGCAGCCTTTCGTCTTGCATGTAGCAAACTCCAACAGAAACTTAGAGACATCCAGAACAAGTGGTGGCTCAACCTAGCAGAAAAGACTCAACTATGTGCAGATTTAGGTGACCACAGAGGATTCTATGAGGCTCTGATGGCAGTGTATGGGCCCATATTCCAGGTGCAAAGCCCCTTACTTGGTGCAGATGGCCAAACGCTTCTTACAGATAAAATCTCCATCCTGAATCGTTGGTCTGAACATTTTCAAACCCTCTTTAGTGCTAATCGTGTAGTCCAAGGCGAAGGAATCCAGCACATTCTGCAACATCCAGTGAAAAACGAATTGGATTTAGCCCCTACCATGGGAGAGACTCTTAAGGCCATACAGCAGGTGAAAACTGGCAAGGCAGCTGGGGTTGATGGAGTCCCACCTGAAATATGGAAGCATGGACGCCAAGCACTTAATACTAAATTTCATGAGCTAGTTGTGTGCTGTTGGGAACAAGGCAAAATACCGTCAGACTTTCGTGACGCAATCATCGTCACTCTGTATAAGAAAAAAGGTGCCAAGTCAGACTGCTCAAACTACCGTGGTATAACTCTGCTCTCCATTGCTGGTAAAATTCTTGCAAGAATACTATTGAACAGACTAGTACCTGCTATCGCAGAAGAACTTCTACCTGAAAGTCAGTGTGGTTTCAGGGCTAATAGAAGTACCACAGACATGGTATTTGTTCTCAGACAATTGCAAGAAAAGTGTAGAGAACAGAATAAGGGGTTATACGTAACTTTCGTTGACCTCACCAAAGCTTTTGACACTGTGAGCAGGAAAGGCTTGTGGCTGATCTTAGAACGATTAGGTTGTCCCCCCAAGTTCCTCAAAATGATTATTCTGTTACATGAGGATCAGCAAGGCCAAGTCAGGTATGGCGATGCACTCTCTGAGCCTTTCCCAATAACCAATGGTGTGAAACAAGGTTGCGTTCTCGCACCGACCTTATTCACAATCTTCTTTAGCATGATGCTCCAAAGGGCTACAGCAGACCTCGACGAACAAGACGGCATTTATATTCGATATCGTACCGATGGTAGCCTATTCAATCTAAGGCGACTGAAGGCCCACACTAAGACCCTAAACCATCTTGTCCGTGAACTGCTCTTTGCTGATGATGCCGCCCTTGTTGCCCACACAGAAGCAGCTCTGCAGCGTTTAACATCTTGCTTTGCGGAGGCGGCTGAGGTTTTTGGGCTGGAAGTCAGCTTGAAGAAGACAGTAGTCCTCTACCAACCTGCACCGCAAGAAGATCATCGCCATCCCCATATTACCATCGGCGAGTCAGACCTTAAGACAGTTCAGCAGTTCAGCTATCTGGGAAGCATCATTTCCTCGGATGCCACGATCGACAAAGAGATAGACAACAGAATAGCAAAGGCATATAGAGCCTTTGGAAAACTCCATAAAAGAGTCTGGTGTAATAAACACCTGAAGAAAAGTACAAAGGTCAGTGTCTACAGAGCCATTGTATTGTCTACTCTTTTATATGGGTCTGAATCATGGGTCATCTACCGTCATCACCTGCGACTCCTGGAACGCTTTCATCAGCGCTGCCTCCGTACAATTCTAAACATCCATTGGACTGACTATGTGTCTAATGTCACTGTCCTCGAACAGGCAGGGGTCACCAGCATCGAGGCCATATTGCTGAAATTGCAGCTGCGCTGGGCAGGGCACGTCTCTAGAATGAAGGATCACCGCCTCCCCAAGATCGTGTTTTATGGTGAACTTGCCACCGGTAGCCACAAGAGAGGTGCCCCAAAGAAGAGATATAAGGACTCCCTGAAACAATACCTTAGCCTTGGCCATATTGACTACCATCAGTGGTCCACCTTGGCCTCCAATCGGGAGACTTGGAGGCACACCATACATAATGCCGCTGACTCCTTTGAGTGCTCATGAAGAACTAGTCTCGAGGAGAAAAGACAACGCAGGAAGAATCGTGTCCCACCTGTTCCACCCAAGGAGACCTTCTGCTGTGCTTTTTGTAGCCGGATTTGCCTATCCCACATTGGCCTTCTTAGTCATCAGCGCGCTTGTAGTAAGCGTGGGTAAAAGCCCTTCCCAAATCTTATAAAACTCAGGAGGAAAGGTAGCAGCTAAGACAAAAAACCAAACAACCTAAGACTGCAATACAGAAACACGAAAAATAGCAGTTACACCCCTTTGCAAAGATTCAGTTTCTACTTGGCATTTTCTCTGTGTAGCGGAAAGCAAAAGGTGATGATCTCTAAATGTTGGTATGAGAACTTTTCTTAGGTCAGCAGATCAATAAAAGGGGTATGCATGACTGTTTATGAAAGTATAACTAGGCCAGCATTTCCAAGTGTAGATGAGATTGGTGATTTTCCTATCCTTGCCCCAAATAAAATACAACAATTTAAGTAGTGTGCCAAATCATCATGTAGTATACAGCTTTGGAATGCACCCTGCTTCTGATACCCGGGGAGCAGGGAAGACATGCTGATGCTTCCACACGTGATGAATGTTGTGAACGACAATTTGACTTTTAAAAAATTTATCTTTTTGTCTTTTTGTAGTCTGGTTTCTTGACACTATTTCATTTTTTGGGGAAAATTTGTTTTGAATTCTTTCTTCCTTAGCCTGTTTTCCAAAGAAAGCTAGCCTTAAGTAAGTAATTGAACAGTCTATTCATCTGCCTTCTCTTTCCCTTCAGGTAACTTTTGAATCCATTCATAAATCAGCAGGTGAGGGGGAAATCAACCTTTTTCTTTGCTTTTCTGTCTGGTTGGCTGCCAATCAGCACTCTTGTACAGACTAGCCAGGGTGTCCTCAGGCTGAAGAAACTGTGCCCAGCTAGCAAGCTATGGACTAGGAGACATGGCAGGGGGTGATCCTAGATGTATGAAGGAACTAAGGGTATTGTTCAGTAAGGGGCATGGGAGGAAGTTGGAGCTATGCAGGAGGACAGGGATCATTGAATCACTCAGGTTGGAAGAGAACTTGAGTGGTCATCTAGCCCAGCCTTTTGCTCAAAGCTGGGTCAACGTTCAATTCAACCAAGGTTGTTTAGGGTGTTGTCTGGCTGAGTCTTAAAAACCTGGAAGATGGGAGAGTCTTTTTTGTGCAAAGTGTGCCAGTACTTAATTATCTTCATAACAAGGAATTCTTCTCTATATGCAGTTAGACCCTCTGTTGTTTTAGTTTGTGAATTTATTTCTCATTTTTCGTCCAAGCACCCTCAATAAAGAGCCTGGCTCAATCGCCTTGATAACCTTTCCCTTAAGCCTTCTCTAGGCAAAAGAACGCTCAGGTTGTCCTCATATAGGTTATATGCTCTAATCCCATGGAATCATAGCTCCATAACTGTCTTGGTGACTTTTCCTCAGACTCAAGTGTTTCCAAGTCTTGTACCAGGTGACCCAAAACTGATTGCAATATTCTAGATGTGGGATGATTGAAAAGGAATTTCTTCCCTTGATGTATTGATTACTGTTGATCTACCATTTTGCTGCTGATAAAACCACTATGCTGTTAGTCTTCATTGTTGCCAGGATACACTGCTAAATCCTGGTTAGCCTCCTGACCACCAGACTCTCATGTGCTTTCCATCAGTGCTACTGCCCTGGTAGGCAGTTGTCATGGTTCAAGCCCATCCGATAAGTCAGGACCATGCAGCCACTTGCTCACTCTTCCCCCTTTTTCCTCCCCCCCACTCCCAGAGGGATGGGGAGGAGAATCAAAAGAATGTAACTCCCATGGGTTGAGATAAAAACAGTCCAGTAACTAAGGTATAACACAAAACCACTGCTGCTACCACCAATAATAATAACAATAAGGGAAATAACAAGGGAAGAGAATACAGCTGCTCACCACCCACCGATTGATACCCAGCCCGACCCCAGCAGTGATCTAGCCCTTCTGGGTAACTGCCTCCAGTTTATATACTGGGCATGACATGCTGTGGTATGGAATACCTCTTTGGCTAGTTTGGGTCAGGTGTCCTGTCTGCTCTGTGATGGAAAAATCCCATCACAGATTCCTGAGGGACTACATTTATAACTGGCCTTCAGCTAGTTTTCTGAACTTTAAAATACTGTGTTGAGGGATTTCAGGAATAGAACTGGGATATTGCAGAGGCTGATGATGAGGCTAGAGGGCAAGAATCTTTAGGAACCAAGCATCTCAGGGAATAGTTCTTTGATTATTGAATTTCTGACGAGCTGAATAGGTGACAAACCATATAATGGTTGAATTTACTTAGAACAAAAGTCTTTAAAATTAGGAAAACCTTTATTGTGGAAAAACCAAGATGGTGATCGTTCTTTATTATGAAAAGATTGTGTGTGTTCAGGGAAGTTGGGTAGCTGTAGTTACACTGATGAAATTCAAAGAATGATTATTTTAAGTTATTCATTCATACCCTTACCTGGAATACTCAGCAGAATATTCCATCTCACACCTCTTTGCTGGACACTAGTTAATGAAATTACCTTTCTTACTTACATTTTACCTTTCAGACTAGAGTTTTTTGTTTGATAGCTTTGCTTACAGGTTTGCATAATAAAATGGTGCATGCTCAAGTAGGTCTTGATATTGCAAGTCTGACTTGCACAAATAGCTCGTACCAATATGAATAGTCCTTCTGACTTGAAGTACTTAATTTGTATGAGTAACAGTTGCAGCATGGGGATCTGAATACGTATGCCTGCTTTCCATTACACACGTTCAGCTCTCAGCAACTCCAGCAGAGTTCCTTCTCTATTACAGGAGACAAATTGGGCACCAAGAAAGATGTAATTTCTTTCTGCAATAAAGCAGAAATCAGCTTAAAAAAGCATATGTAC